>NC_048895.1:64984134-65164806 GCF_011077185.1 Oxyura jamaicensis | reverse complement strand
GGAGAGGAGAGGAGAGGAGAGGAGAGGAGAGGAGAGGAGAGGAGAGGAGAGGAGAGGAGAGGAGAGGAGAGGAGAGGAGAGGAGAGGAGAGGAGAGGAGAGGAGAGGAGAGGAGAGGAGAGGAGAGGAGAGGAGAGGAGAGGAGAGGAGAGGAGAGGAGAGGAGAGGAGAGGAGAGGAGAGGAGAGGAGAGGAGAGGAGAGGAGAGGAGAATAATACTCAACTATAGCAGTCAACTCCAGAAAATGAGTTTATGAACAAGCTGTTCATAGTGAGTATAGACATAAGCTTATGGATGCTCTCAGTGTATATAACAAATAGCAAAGTGTTTACATAACATAGAAAATTCACATGAGACATTAAGGAGAAATAAAAAAGTCATAACACAGTGAAACACAGAAATATCTTGCCAGGGGAGCCTATGCACTTCCATAATTCAAAGTCCATCAGGTATGAAACAGATGTTCATCACACATCTTGAGGAAGAATGGTCTTGATAATTGGAGGTAGTCTGTATCTCTCATGCCTTTTCCTGGCTCCTCCTTCCTTCTACTAAAATGCTAGAAAATGGGACTAGAGAAAGTGTTTTGTATGGGATCAGTTGAGGAGAAAAAGTGGTAATTCTGAGAAAGTAAGGGAAAAGGTCTGCTGAGTTACAGCATCCTTCGTCATGAAAATCTATTGGGAGGCTTGTTGCAAATGTGTATATCCCATCAGAAACAAGAAGGATTGTTACGATTCAGAGAAACCTACCTTCTCAGGGTAAAGGAGAAAAATGAAGTCCAAGCAAGCCCAGAACCACTGAAAGCTGTTGTCTCCACCGTAATGTGAAGTACTAAGAAAACAGGGCCCAACTGCCCAAACAGCCTCCAAGATCCTAGCACCCAGGGACATGGCATAGCTTTCAATACTTGGGATAACTATATACTTTCCTTGATCATTTAGAAGATTAAAATCATAGTGTCCATAATTTCCTTTTTTGCATCCATTATGTACCAAGAGCATACTGACACATTCCCATGTGGGAGGTTACCCTTTGTAGAATACTAAGACCAAAATAGGGAATCAGAGAACTGGTGGAAACACAAGGGTTAAGAAACTCTTTTATGTTTGAAAAAGAAATGTTGAGGTACAAAACTGTAGAGTCTGAATCTAAGTTTTAGATCTCATCTAAAACTTATCCCAATACTAAAACTTGAATCAGGAACAGGTACCAGACACAATCTCTTTGCACTCTTTATTCCTTGTATAGGTGGGTATCTCTGTTACGTGAAATGACAGCTGGCATTCATGTGGAAGGAAGGAGATTCGTTTTTCACTATTACCTCATTGTATACACAAAATCGTTGTTCTGGGATATGATGTGACTTGACATAAAGTGAGGCAACAGTAAAAAGAATTTTTAAAGGTTTCTTTCAGCTTGGGTGATTCTTGTCAATTTATGAAACCACCACAGAGCAAAAGGTTTTATGAATAATTAGCAGGTTAATTACCCATAAGCAGTGAGTAATTTGTATTACCTATGTGGTTAGCTCGCCACACTGAAACCCATGCTGATCACACATCTGTGTTGCCTTACAAATTAAATGATAGGCTCTGCAAGGCACTGTCTGTCCTCAAATCCTACTGTTGCTCCAACAGTGCACAACATCTAATCCAAAAGATATTTCTAAGGGATGACAAATGTTTGATGGATTTCAGATTGGATGAGTTAGGACAATGTACTTTAGAAAATAAAACAGTAAAGTAAGTCAACGAAAAAAAAAAAAAAAAAAAAAAAAAAAAAAAAAGCAATTAAGCCTCACCAGAGCAAAATTAAATATCTGTTGTTATGCATGCCAGGAAGGGAGCGGGTGCTCAGCCTTGTCCCTGCTGCCCTTGACCAGGCAGGGTACAGAGGACAGAGTGCCTCCTGGGATGCTAGTTGTGGTAAACTCAAGGCCCGTTCTTATCATCCAGCTGCCTCCTCTCTCAGCTTGCTGTACAGCCCACCTATCATGCCATACATGAACCACTGCTATGTATATATTTCCTTTTAATTTAATAAAGCACTGAGGTGAGTTACAGGACAACCTTTCTCTGGGTTTTGTCTCAACTGGAAATTAAAATGTGAAAAAGAAAGTCAGTTACAATGACTCAGAAGTGTTTTTCCATTACTAAGTATCAGAATGCTGAGCAACCTAGGCTGCCAAGTCAGTCTGTCCAAATGAGGCAGGAGGAAGAAAAAGTATCCTGAACTACAGTTCAAAGGAAACATGGCTGGATGAATAATCACCTTTTATTATGAAAGAATGCATATTGTTTTAAAATAGGCATCAAATAATGCCAGCTCCTATTTTCTGCAAACTGTGCACAAATCTCTATTACTAGAAAGCTTTCTCACATTTATATATATATCAGTTAAAGGCTCAAAAGTGTTTGCTTTCACAAAGGCCCAGAAAATTGTTGGCAGGCAGAACTATGACTCTAGTGCTATGGAGCCTACATGAAAATTACTACATGCTAGACACATGTAAAATAAAAATTGCAAGCTATAGTATATTTTTAAAATAAACTCAGTCATTAGCTTAGTGGTTGTGTAAGACAGTTCTCCAAACAGTGAGCAAACTAATATACAGCATGCCACAATTATTTGATTCAACATTTACTTAAAGATGTTTTTTCAAGCCCGTTTCTGAAATGATTAGCTTCTGTGGGTTCAAACAAGACCTTTGAATGTTATTTGAACATAGATTTATGGGTGATTCATTTACCAGAAATTGTGTGATTTTTTCTTAGTTGCAAATTATCAATATGTTGAATAAATATGACTCCCTCTACTCAAAAGCTGTGCACAAAATGTTTTCAGGGATATGTGAAGCGTTCCTTGTAACGGCGATTTTGACCACAGGAATAACATTAGCACCACCTAGAGGCATACATTAAAACCACGCTTATCCAGAAAGATTGAATTTGAAAATGGTTTATACCTCTTTATTTCCCTTTAGCCTATGGTTTTGAGAGTTATTTCGAATAGAAAGTTGCACTCCAATGAGATAAAAATTTTTTATTTGCTTATATGCAGCCTCAAAGAAACCTAAGAAGAAAAAAGCAGGGGGGGGGGGGGGGGGGAAAGGGGAAATGAAAAAAAAAAAACCTTGTCCAAATTTGTGTGCAATTAAAATGGACAAAATTTCCTCTTCAGTGAAAGAACAGACCAACAGCACCATTTGCTGATGCTTTACTATTTAAAAGGAATTAATGAATTCCTATTAAAACTGTTATCTTAGTATTCCTGAGTTGGAACACAGCTAATCAGATCTCTCTGTGAAGTGAACTCTTTCCCTTGAGAATATCCTCACAAATAACCAGTATAAGGATCTCTTTGAGGCTTAGAAATACTTAGCTTTATTGTCTCTGCCTTTTTCTTGGCCTAAATCATGCCAGTGACTCCCATTCATCCTGTGTTTGTCTAGTATATTTAGGTCCTTTATTTCCTACAGATGACTTTCAATTTTTCAGACATTTTGCCGTTGATGCCCAATACATAACCTTTTTTTTTCATGCTATTGTATTTTTCCTCATTTCTTTCCTCCATTGTCAAGACTATCTAATCTTTCTAGTACAGTACTTCAACTCTTCGCCCTCTTGAAAAAGTTTTGAAACTTACTTTGTGAAAACTGTCACTAACAGGTTTACATTCTCCTCTCCAAACAGTTTGCTACCTTTCTCAAAACGTACCCATTTGAAGACAAGACACTTGGCTGTTTCTTATTATACTTTATGTTAGCCAAATAAATTCCTAGTTACTATATTCAGCTTTTCTATGGACTATAGTCACATAAGACAGGTATTACTCAAACCCCTCTGTCTCTGCCTACAAGCATCAGCGTTTTTCTGAATTGGCTGAGGCAGGTAGACACACGTGATAATTAAATATTTATTGCAGGTTCTGGGCAATATATATATTATTTAAATAAATATGGGAATGTGATAGCTGGGTTCCTGATCCTGAGAAAATTAATTCATAGCTGGATGGAGGTCATCTACACCTCTAACCTCTTCTTCACCATCACCATCATCATCACCGCATCTGCTGGCTCAGCTCTGTATATAGACAACAGGGTGCATCCCTATTTCTAGATAAGCTTAAGATAAACCTTAAGGATTTTAAGTCCTGATTGCTACATGCAGGTGACTTATTCTGCAATCTGGAAACGTTTAAATTTATGAAAATGGTGTCATTCAGCATATACAGTTTTCTCACTGGCTCGACTGGGTAATCCTTTTCTTAGCTCAGGGGTTATGACACCATCACTCACCAATGTTTAATTCTAAACACAGCCTCAACTAATAGTCACTATTAGCGGCACCACATGGCAGGACGAGGCAAGGTGACGGCACCGAGCCCATCTGTCCAATGCTGGGTGCAGCACAAGATGAAGGAAAGACAATACACTTCCCCACACCTCTCCTAGCATACACAGTGCCCTGAGCACTGGAGGCTGAGGCTCATCAGAAGCACCACTTGCCCCATCAGCAATGTGTGTCCCCGTGGGTGAGTGGTGGAGACCTTCTTCCACTGTGTCCGGCTGGCTGAGGACTCCCTCCATATGTTCACGTGCCTCAGGTCACCCCACGTTTCTGTGTCCATCAGTCAAGGCTGGGGCGCAGCTTCCAGCAGAAAATGCATGGGGAAACACTGTCTACATCTTGCAGTGGATTTCCCTGTGTTATTTACCAGAGCAACTGCAGGGATGTTTATGTTCACTGAGATGCTGGGGTGGCAAGAGCCACGCAGGTTGTGTGTATAGAAGGCAGAAACCAGAGCACAGGCTAAGAGGATAGTAAGGCTGCGAGGCCACAATCACAAAAGACGCACAGAAAAAGCACAGTATCCATTTAGAATAAACGGCAAGTGGGAGCAAAATAGTAGGGACTTCCTTAAAGAAATGGGATACCGAGAATATCTGAGCATGCACCTGGGAACAGGCACCGAAGGGCTAACACCCACGCTGGGAGCCGAGGGCACAGAAGCCCTCTTCCGCCATCTTGGTTAAGGGCAAAACCTTCCCTCCAGCATAGCGAGAGGAGGCCGGTGGCAGGGACTTCCGCCCCAACCCAAGATGTCTGCCACGCCCCGCCTTCCGCCTCCCCCCGTGAGGCGGAGATGGCGGCGCCGTGCTTTTGGCGGCGCCTCGACGGGGGTCGCGCAGTTGGCCGGGCTTCGGAGGGGGTGTGTGTGTCCCCGAGGGGCCGGCCTGCCGGAGGCTGGACCGTGTGTTTCCAAGCCGAGGAGGAGCCGCTTTGGGAGAAGGCTGTACGAGGGTACCGCGGTGCGGTGCTCGTAACGGCTGCCTTCAGGTAATAAAGCACACCTGCTGTGGCCCCGTGTCCCTGGCAAAGGCCTGGGGGTTCTGGGAGAGCCTCCCAGAAACCCTCCTGGCAAAGATGTGTGCTGTCAGTTCTCCGTGAGCTTATTCTGCTCTTAAAAGAAAGAAATGACTACTGTTCTTCCATGTATCATTGTATAAATCCAATACACATCTTTTAAGCTATCGGTTTCTATAGAGGTGTAGAGCTGTTGCTCACCTGTGGGTGAGATGCCAGTTTAACTAAGAATGCCATGTTTGACTAGTAGTATGGAAAACTGTTATGGCTTATCAGTCAGTTCTGCTGGCCTTCGTGGATCACAGCTGATCTGTAGTGGTCCTGCACCTTCATGAAGTCTTCATAATGTGCATTTTTACTTAAAGCTCACCTGGAAAGGGATGAGATCCTTCAAATCTTACAAAATTGGGGGTCCTGATGGAAGAGAGAGGCACAAGTTACTTGTAGCACCCCAGGGAAGAATTCAGCCTCTTAGGCATTGCAAGAGGCAGTACTCAGTTGGGTGGTCATGGCAAGCACCCTGGTCAGGCCTCCAGCATCAGAGCACCTTTGAGTCAGGTGCAGCACACCTTGACTGTAGCCCAGGTGCGTAGATAAGGGGAACTGGAGGTTGGGGGAGGACTTTTGGCAAAATAAAGGGGACAGAGGAAGAGTAGGAAGTGGCAGGGAAGTTCCTTGTAACAAGCTTCATCAAGAAAAGTGGGTTCAAGAGGCAGTGTGTGCTTGTCAGGCACAGTTCCTGCAGCGCACGGGACTCAAGCAGTGTGATAGAACTGGTGGCCTCAGCTGAGGTCCATTTGGGAAGGACAGCATCATTGAGAGAGTCTTATTTGCTTGAAGCCTGTGGCTTACAGCCTTATGTTCAGGCTGTTAAGTGATCAGCTGACAGCTGTGGCTGAGAGCAGCTCATTAATCCACATCTGGTGGGAATGTGACACATATATCAATAAATAGAACTCATGGTGGTTTATCACTGTTTTGTTAATTAAATGCATTACATTGGGTATATGCATTATTATTTCAGGGTAATACTGAATTTAGGGCTCACTGAGCAAGACTTCACACAGAGGACTTGCTGCTTATACTCCAAGGAGCTTGCTGGCTGATCATGAGATTTTTTTTTTTCATGCTTTAGACATTGTGGTTTGAGACTTGATTCTTCTATATAGGGGAAAAAAAAAAAAAAAAAAACCATACTGACAAGTATTATTTGGATGTCTCTGAGACAGAGTGAGGAGATGATCTTGGTTTATATGGTTTGACTATGTGGCTTTTATTTTATTTGCTAACTTTCAGGATTTCTGCTGAACTAGCAAGTCAGGCTGGCTAACTTTAGCCCTTGTTCTTTAGTTACTGACATCCTTTCTTATTTTTCTTTATAGGATTTTGTGTGCTAGCTGGGTGGAAGGAGTTAAGTCCTTCCCTGTTCCTCCTTTTCCCATGATGGCGTCTTCTCTGACCAAAGAACACTTCACTGAATGCTTCTGTAGAGTTAGTCTGATTCCAGAAACCACATCATGTGATGGTAAAAATATTGTGTAGGTTTGAGTAATATCAAGTGTTCATTAAATCAAGTGAAACCAGACATCTCAATTCCAAAAAAAAGTTGTGAAAAACAATTTGTTATTCATTACTAAAATGCTAGGGTTGTGAAATCCTGAAAGTCATTAAAAGATTTTAAGCTTTTAAAATGTTATTTTTGTGGCTTATTCTATAACTGAAATTTATTTGTGTTCCTCAGTGTGTCTTTTAAATAAGATGTCTGTTACGAATTAGTGGTGTTTACAAGCTCTTGTCTGATGTGGTGGTGTGGTAGTTCCAGTGCAGCATGTAAATATGCAGCTAATATGACAAGTATTGAACATTATGATCCGTAACAGATACGCTGGATAAATGTGAATCTGTTCTTTAAAGAGAACATGGTGAAGATGCCTAGAATGTCCTTTTTGTATTTACATCTATTGAGATCTTTGTTCATTCGCTCCCTCTCTTTCATGTGCGGATTGTCGTTTCTTGTTGGTTTTCCTTTCATTTTTTTATTTTCTTGAAGAACAACGTCTCCTCTAAATGACCTTTAGGAACCAGATATAACTTTCCTCTTCTCTGCTTGTGATGAGGATCAGTTTAAGCTTTGTCTCCTAACCTGCTTGGCTCCTCCTAGTGGCAGTATGAAAGCCTGAGAGCACGCTGACCTGCAGCAATTGCTGTTAATGAGCTGAGAAGTAGGCAGGTGAGCTGAATTGATGTATATCTTCCTGCCCCTGCACTGCCTCCCAGGGTGTGCCAGCTGTGCAGGGAAGTGGGGTCAGGGAAGAGATCTGGGTTAACGAGCACTCTTTGGTTGGGTTATCTTTCTTGAATTAAATATTCTGCTGTAAGAATGAGCTTTAAAACACAGAACAGTTTTTGTTTGTTTGTTTGTTTGTTTGTTTGTTTTTAATACTGATTGCAGTAAATGTTTCCATGAAGGTTTGTAACTGAGTTAAAGTCAAGATTTTTGTACTGAAGTTCATACAGAAGAAGCCTTGACTGGTAGGATTTATTGACTTGATTTGTTCTTAAAGTACATTCATCATGACTCTTGGTTTCATTAGTGATTAAGTTTAAAAGATAGGTCTTTCATTTCTTAAGCTCCCTACACTTTTTGTATAAGTTCATAGAACAGCTGAAGACTGACAATGTGCACTAGTATTTATTGACTGAGAGCACCATTTAGTACTGTTACTGTTAAGTTGTTCTGGTTGCAGATGTTATGTCTGCACCTTTTGTATTCCTAAATATTTGCAATGTAGTACAGCTTAATACAATATCATAAGTGTTTTGACATTTTTAACCAAAGAAGCACGCATTGTACTGCCTCAAAAGACACAGTTGCACATGATCCTGAAGTACTGACAATTCTTGCAAATCTAACATCTGTGTCTAAAGAGTTGTATAAATAACATTTTCAATTTGGAATTTAAGACTTTTGTCTCAGTTAATGTTTTGGAAGTGTATGGGATTGTTCTGGTTGTTCAGCCTCATTTTCCTATACATGCTTCTCTCCTTTTCATGAACCTTTTGAGAATGTGAGTAGGATGCTAAATGAAAAGACTTGGTTTTTCCTTCTATTTCTCACCGCTTTTATTCAGCATTCTATTTTGCTTGTTTTAGGTGCCTTTACATTGTATAAAAAATGTAACCTTGATCCATAGAAGGCTGACAAGGTGTTAGCAGTTCTTCATCCAGTGCAAGGAAGACGGGATGTAATGGACTCTGCGCTTGAATCATTAAAAAGGTATGCTGAATCCTTCTAAAGCTGGTATGCATCAAGACACTGAGTATGTCTTTTTTTTTTTTCCTTTTAGTTTGTGGTGGGAGGTTTCTTGTTTTGTTTCCTGTACCACCATCTCTAACAGTCAAAAATCTTTAAGCACAGTTGGTAAATTCAATTTTTTCTTATGATTATGGAAAATTGTTCTGTAATAAACCTGCACATCTGTCCATTGCTTCAGGGGCCTGCTCAATAGGATTAGATTTATCTGATGACAAAATGTGGTAGGAACAGCCTGCTATATACTGTATTCCCTATGTTCCACTGCATCCATGTTACATAAAGCGTTGTCACTTTTTAAAGTGTTGAACCACATTCACAAATGATGTCTTCGGGATCACAGTACTCACCAAATTAGTACCAATTGCCTCTGTGTTCACAGAATCACAAAATGGGTTGGAAGGGACCTCTGAAGATCATGTAGTCCACACCCCCACACCGAGCAGGGTCACCTAGAGCACATTGCACAGGATGGCATCCAGGTGGGTCTTGAATATCTCCAGAGAAGGAGACTCCACAGCCTCTCTGGGCAACCTGCTCTGTCACTCTCATGGTAAAGAAGTGTTCTTTGTACATTACTTATGGTCATGTATCTGCTATATTAGTGTCCAGCTGGGAGAGTTTTGTAGTTTTCCAGGTTCTTCTATTTCGTGGAAACAACTCTGGCAGGGTAGACAACTGAAGAAATAATCTATCTGCTAAACTGAGGAATGCTACTCTGAAAGTTGGATTTATTAAACCTAGTCACTTTCTTGTAGGACAGGATAAATTTCCCCTTTGGATGTGCTTGGCATCATGAATGTGGAGTTAATATCTTAAACTGTGTTTTTAGATGGCTGCAATGTAGCATGCCTAATGCTTGTTGAAAAGTGATGCCTGATACACACTTGTATTAGAACAATGTAACTTAAGCAGAGGCTTAAAACCTTTATTGTAAAAGAAATCTGGGAAACTTAAAATGCCTAACATGTTCTAGTATGACTTGAGGCTTTTCTGAGAGAGATCTTGGTAGTGAAAACCAATGAATCAATGTGTTTATTTAAAAAAAAAAATTACCTCATTGAGACTTTCATAGCATTTGAGTACTTCGCGAAGAGTTGACCTTTAAAGCTAATTTAACTCAGGGTGCTGACAAGATGACTACACTGAACTTGCATAATCTCTGTTTTTCCAAGTGAAGTATCATCTCTTTCCATCTTTTCAGAATGGACTGCTAATTTGTTTATGTTGGCTCTTTGTCTCTAAGCAAAATGTAACTCCTGTAATAGAGGAACCTCTTCTAATGAATACTACTGTGATAATTTTAGTTTTTTTGGTTTGTTTTCCCCGCTCTCATGAGTTGAATTTCTTCCTGCTGCCCTTCTCCTTAGCACTGCATTGCAGACTTTAAACAAGCAGGTAGTGTGCTGTTTCTTCGATCTAGGTAACGTTCTGAAGGTATTCTTGTACTATATGAGAGGACTTCTTGCTTGTTTGGCATAGCTTTGCTGCTGCTCGCAATATTTTGAGAAGCACTGCAACTGTTTTAAGAGATTGGATAGTATGATGAAAAGTGTTCACTGTACGTGACTCTTACTAAACCAGCACCCTGATCTTCACTATCATCTCTTTCCAGAGATTGCACGTGGTATAATAATACATATTAGGCAAGGTCTGTGGAGGGAGGTAATCTTCTTTTATTAGACCGGCTTATAATGGGATAGGGTGCCAGGCAAGCTTTAGGTCACACAGTGATCTCAAGAGCTTATGTGCCTAGATGCACATCAGGTCTTTTTTCCAGCTATATCAGTTAGTCTAATAAAAGGTATTGCATCACCATAGAAACATTGCCTGACGTGCAGTCATTGTGGTACAAGGCTGCAACAACATGGCAACTGTCATCAAAGCTGACCAATGTGTCATTCTGTGTACTGTTTGCAGTTCCCTTCCTCTTGCTTGTCATTTGCACTTTTTTCAGTTCTGGGGTTTTTATATTCAAGATGTGATGAAGTCCGCTTTAATCAATGTGATCTTTTCATTAAGTCAATTTGGAAACCAAATTTAATTTGACTGCATTGAAATGGGGACTCTCACTTCGGAATACCTGTGCTATGTTTCATCATCACTTTGGTGGATGTTTTAATAAATGAGACCCAGGTTAATAACTCTGGGAGCCTAAAGGTCACTCATGCTTTATGTATAAGCATGTATAATTCATCAGTATACTTGTCACACTTGTTTTGCTTTGCTTTAACTTGTGTTCACAAGCAGCAGAATGCTTCATGGGATCACCTTTATTGTTGCCCTTCATTTATGAAGTGAGGGATACTAGAAACTTGTTCATGATGGCTATTCTATGTAGGATGTATTTCCTGCTTGAGATATGTAACTAAGAACAGCTTAGCTGGTACGGTGTTAGGATGTGTCAATAATGATCCCTTAGCTTTCGGTGTTCTCTCTCTCTAGATCTTTTCTGTTTTGAGGAAAATATATTTTTCTTCACAGAAGTAAAGTTTTAAATCATCATTTTGAGGACATCAGTATTATTTACAAAACACTCTTTTCTGTCAACATTGGGCTGTTCTAAGAGCTACTGAAATATTTCCTTTAAGCTGTCAGGGAAAGAAAAAAAAAACCTTTGGAAGGAAGTTCTTGATAGTGAACAGAAGCAAATGAGGCATCAACAGGTCTGAGGCAGTGATTAACTGGAGCTGCTGAGCAATGCTAGAGGAAAACTTTAAAATGGTCTGATTATGTCTAGCTTCTTTGGCACTGAAGAAGTGTGATTATGATCACTGAATGGTGTGATTACGTCCAACATCTTTGAGACTGGTATCAGCTTACATTTGAGAACTGTATAGTCTTATAAGAAATATTCTGGCTTAAATGAATGAGAACATCAATTCTTATATGGAATTCCTTGCTAATACCTTTAATGTCTTTCTTCTTCCCATACATGAGTTTGTGCATCTTGTATCAATACGGCATCTGTCTAGGCAGCTAAAATGATCAAGAAGTTGAAGCCGGCAGAGCTTGTTTGCCGTGATGATTTTTAAACTGTTATTCCCTACAGTACATCTCTTTCATTAGCAATAGAAAGTTTTGTGCTAGCAATGTAATGGCTAATGGCTTTCTGGTACATAACTTGATTTTTATATTGACTGTGATCTAATTAGTGAGAAATTACTGAGAAAAATGCTGATTTTAAGAAAAGAAAACATAGCCATAGTGTCCCAAAATGTGTAAATTCTCCTAAGCTTTTTGCATTTACTGTTTTCTAAGAAAAGATACAACCGTTACCCAAGCCTTCTAATGATTACCTGAAGAAACAGTCAGACTTCTTTACACTTTCAATATTACCAAAGTTACTAAAGTGACTAATAGAAGATTGTGGAAAGTATTTCAAATTCCTTTAGCTGTGGCCTTCAAATTGTTTTTTCTGTATAACCTATGTATCACTTCTTACGATGCATCAAAAATACATTTTGGTCAGATTTGGTAGATTATTCTTACCTTCACTGGACATCGGTACTCTTATTCTTCTTCTACTTAGTAACATTTCCAAGGTAGTTTTGGGTTTTGAAAGCTAGAACATCTTTAATCTTATGACAGAAGGATTTCATACAGTTGGTGCCACATCAGGGTTCAGAGATTTTGTTCTATAATTTCTAAGATTTTTTTTGTTCTATAATTACTGACAATAACTCTGGCACGTTGCTGGCCTTGATTGTGATGAAGGAGATGTAGGAAGGATCATAGAATCATAGAATGGTTTGGGTTGGAAGGGACATCAAAGACCATCCAGTTCCAGCCCCCTGCAATGGGCCGGGACACCTCTCACCAGCCCAGGTTGCCCAAAGCCCCATCCAGCCTGGCCTGGAACACCTCCAGGGCATCCACAGCTTCTCTGGGCAACCTGTGCCAGGGCCTCACCACCCTCATAATGAAGAATTTCTTCCTAATATATTATCTAAATCGCCCCTCTTAAAGCCATTCCCTCGTGTCCTATCCCTACACTCCCTGACAAAGAGTCCCTCCCTAGCTTTCCGGCAGGCCCCCGTTAGGCACTGTAAGGCCCTCTGTAAGGTCCTTCTGGGAGCAGAAACTCCTATTACTCCTGTTTTCACTTTTAATTAAGAGAATGTTGTTCACCAGTACTGGAATATGCTTTTTTTTTTTTTAATCTTTAAACATCTGACGTTTTATTTTTAGTTTGTACCAGTCCCCTGAACTGTTTGGGTTTGGGTATCGGGTATCACAGAGGGAAAGATAAATAAATAAAATGAATGAAATGGGTATGATAGCAGTAAACTTAAAATTCTGCCAATGCAAGCAAATAACATATCCTCTCTAATGAACTCTAGGTATGTGTACCAAGAAAGGGAAGAAGATAGCAAAATTAGGAGTTCTGCTGTGAAAATCCTTGCACTCAAAGGAAAAGGAGTTTAATATTCTTTGTTTTAATATATAGCTTTGGGTAGATGCTGATCTCTTCTTGTGTGCCTGTGCTGTAGTTAAACAGTGTTTTTTTACCATCAGAAGGTAAAGGCAGATGTTAGTAAGCCAAAATATCAGGTGATCAGTAGAAAAATGAAGTTTCTACAAGTAGTTGTGGTTCTTCTAAAGATGATATTTCTTGTATTTTTGAGTATTAAGATTTATGTCACTCCTTGTAATGCTTTGTTACCTGACTTGTGAGAAAAGCTAGCATTGTAGATGCTTTCAATGATCTATTCTGAGCCCCAGATAGCATAGGAGACAGACTGCAGTCAACAGTATGCTCAAGAACTACTTGCAGTGAGTGAGCCAGTGTAAACCATTAACTCTTACTCATAGCTCTTCTCTAGAGTAACTGGTGTAGTTCAGCACATACTTACTGTCTTAGCTGGAGTTGCAATCAGTCTACACTTGAAATGATAGCTTATGTAAGTTGTTATGTGGCATGATAATGAGCACAGTAGTTAATTAGACAGTAGTGCTCAGCACTTCCCAAGGGAACTCTCTCTATGCGCTTAGATCTTTCATTTTCCCTTGAGCTCTCATTCTCGCTAGTTTTTACCTTAGTAATCATCACCACTTGCCATGGTCTTAAAACAATACTGCTGTAGATAATGAAGCTCCTAGTGTGTTTATTTTTCTTATTACCAATGTGAGATGTCAATAATCTTATATACAAACAGCAAGGAATGTATGCAGCTGACAAGTCTGTAATAACTTCTGGGACTTCACCGTAAGAGCGCTCTTGCCCTGTTGTGCATAGTACCAAGTTGCAGTTTTGAGGTATTCTTAACATTTAATAATAATAATAATTGATTACATGTATCGTATCTGTCATGTTCTGTTCTATTTTTCTGGGTCAAATAAACTGAAAATGTGTTCTTCATGGCATTCTCAAATTGTCTTGTTTGACAGTAACCGTTGCTACCTACATATGGTCACTTTAAGTTGATGTTCCTAAGAAATCTGTTTATTTTTAAGCACACAAGTTAATATCACAAGAAACAACTTTTATTTTTTTACAGTGAGAACGATCAATCAGAGGAGTGACTTCCCCAGGGATGTGATAGAATCTCCATCACTGGAGGCTTTCAAGACATGACTGGACAGGGTGCTGGATAATATCATCTAAGCTCCCATTTAGCCTGAAAAGTTGGTCTAAATGATCATTCAAGGTCTGTTTTGATCTGGACTATTTTATGACTCTATAATCATTCAGCATTGAAATGGTATTTCTTGAGACAAAGAACCTCTAAGTACTTGAAAAAATATTTTAGTGGTCACACTACACTATTAGCACAGTAATGTCAACACGTAGAGATTGTGGGGTTAGCTTTTTTTTTCGGAGTTCTGTGGGGAATATTCACTTCCTGAAATATGAAGTTGCATTAAGTTACATTGAGTTTAATCTTTTGTGTAATAGTTGCATGGGGCAGTAATTTAGCAAGCAAGGATAGAATGTACTTAAAGGAAAACTTGATTTTGATATTCTTGGGATTGCTTCCTGGACTCATTCATTTGTTTACTGAATTTTAAAGTGTTAGATCTGTTTTCTGGATTAATTTGTATATTATTTATTGAAAACTCATAGTACAATTAAAAAGTATTGATGGAAATGGTGCTTGGAGCTTTCAGTGAAAGGCTGATGGAGTTTCTGAGGGGCTATAGAAAAATAGTGTGCCTTGATATAGGAGTAGAAAAATAACTTGGTTGCCTTGTAGCTCTAGTCATCAGAGGACCATATTCCTTTCAGTGACAGAAATCAAGCTATTGTCTTCTGCTCAAGTTGTTGATAGTTTCCATACAAACGTTCCCATACAATTGTTAAACAGTTGAGGGCAAAAATTGATTTAATTGTAGTGATTATAATCAAAAAGTCAAAATATATCTTCTGAATTTATTCTCATAAATCCCATGTATTGAATTTCTCAATCCAAAAATACAGTATTTGGAGACCTGTTCTTATTAATGCTAATTGTTTTTGATGTTGACCAACAAGTTCTTTTTATCGGTGACTGAAGTACAAAATCCTCATGTACTGTATAATATTTACATTGAGAGCAAGCAAACTACAGATCCATCTATTACGTTGTCATGTTAACAATGTAGAAGCAAGGGCATGTTAGCACTTATTCTTTATTGCCATTAGGTATTCTCATTTCCCTGATTGTGCCTGTGGCAGTCTCCTCCTCACATTATTTGAATAACCAAAAATAACTTGGATATTTCTTGTATAATAAATCAAATATTGAACAAGTTGCAGAGTTGCTTTGTGTTGTTTTGTTTTCCAGACTTTGGAATAATCACTGTAATGGGACAGGACGCAGAAACATGAAGCTGGAGGCAGGGACCTTGATCATCGAAGACTTTGAGCAGACACATTTCAGACATGGGAGAGGATGGCTGAAGAGTAAGAACAGTGGGCCCAACTTTATGGGGAGAACAGTACCAGAACTCTTAAATCTGTCTAAGCAAGGAAAGACTGATGATCTATGGGAGTTGAGCATTGTTGGTCTCTGTAACAAGACACCTTTGCTACAGGCAAATTAAACTAATATCCTTAATTTTTACCTGTTTGCTTTCTCTCGTGACTGAAGTTGTTCTGGTTCATGGCAGATGGTTCAGCACATTCTAGCTCATGGTCATAACTAGTTTGTAGTAGCTGTTTTTGAACTAAAAAACGTGGGTAGGAGTATGTGCTGGGAAGGGTTAGTAGGTAATCTGTATGTTCAAATGTTGTAAAACAGGGATGAGAAGTCTTGAAAAAGTGTCAAAAAAAGAGAAGGGCATCCGTGTCCTTCCCTGTGTGGCCTACTCTGCTCTTGAGATAAAATAAATAGAGCTTCTAGGAAAAAGGGATATGTGAGAAGGCTGGGAAACAGTGCCCCTTTTTGAGGGGGAATAAGGATGAGAAAAGCATTGCTTTTTTTTCTACAGAGACTTCTTCCTTATGGACCTGTTGCTTCTCAGGGTATTCCTTTCGCTTGGCACATTAGGAGTTGAGAAGTGAGGTGGTAGGTGGCTCAGCACCATTCCTGACGGTCACTTCCCTCTTCAGAAGGAAGGGTGAAGAATATACTGCAGGGGAGGAAGCTCAAAGGCTGAGGTAAGGACAGGGAGATCACTCACCAGTTGCTGTCACAGGCTAAACAGAACTAGCATAAGGGAGATGAATATAATTTATTGCCTATCACTAGCAGACTAGAACAATGAGAGTTAAAGCAAACTAAAAATGCATTTGCCCTACCATCCACCCTGGAGCTGGCTCTGATCATCAGGTGGAGCTGGCTCTGATCTGACATGGGGCAGCTGCTGGGTTCTGCTCACAGAGGCCACCCCTGCAGCCCCCATCCTGCTACCAAAACCTTGCCACATAAACCCAACACAAACAGTGAGAGACACGATTTACTTTTTGCTGTTGAATGTAAGTGGAGTTCTGCTGTGTGTAAAAGGAAAGGCTTTGGAGTGATAGCTTGGGTTCAGCATTAGTCTGATGTGGAAATGTTCTTTCTGTTTCAGCACACTTTCTGGCTAGAGGGAAAATGCTAATTCTTAGTGCAGCTCCTCTGTTGCATTAGGAACAAGTGTTTCATGGCTAGTTATGTTTCTAAAAGGGAATTTAAATAGTATATAGCATATGGGTGTACCAGAATGAACATACTCTGTGGACTCTGAAACTTCCGTTTCAGATGCTTATGGAATTTATCTTCTAGAACAAAGACAGCCACACAGAGTTGTCGTTTGCTGCTTTGAATCAATGTTCAAACAGTCCATTAGAATTTGAGACCTGCCAGGTAAACTTTAACCAACCTAAACCACAGGTCTTTTTGTTTTAAATTTATCTTTCCACAATATAAGTCACAAATGAAAACATTCTTAAGAATGTTTTTGCGGACGTCAGGTCACCTCACAGGCTAAACTGTGGAATGGTGATTTACTGAAGCTTTTTAATATGGATTAAATCCATTGCATTTCCTTCCCTGTTTTCTATTGGGCTACAGTGGGAGCTGTTGAGCAAATGTGTCCTGCTTTTATTCCATGCTTCAGCTACTTTGCTACAAGGGAGAAGTCTAACTCTTTTGTTTTGACACCAAGAGAACAGAAGGAAAAGCTGTGGAAAATGTAGTTCTTACCTTCATGTATGTACTTCTGTAATTGGAGCTGGTTACCCTAGTGAGCTGGTTACCCCTAGTGAGCATGTAAGCAAGGTTGAGACTGAGAAGTTTGCTGTTAGTCCTGAGAATTTCAATCTGTGAGCAATTATGTGATTTTACATCTCTGCTGCAGCTATGTGAAGCTACAACTAGTTCATAAACTGGAAGTGAAAATTAGAACAGGTTAAGATTTGCCCAAGGGTGTGGTGTCATTAAATTATGAGTCCTTCACCCAGTGCTGTGTTACTGACTACTCTGTGGCAGTTCGAAGTGTTTTCTTTTGCCAGAAAGACTTACATCCTCTAAATCACTTTAGCCTTCTCCCTGGTCAGATTATTAACTGACACATTCTAAGAAATAATCTAGTTGTGATTGCTATCTTCAGTTTGAAAGCATGAAAAAAAAAAACTATTGGATGTTCACTGTGCGCACACAGGCTATTCTCTTACACCAATGTTGTTTGTAGTTTCCAAAATGTCAAAGTTACTTGAGCATTACCTGAGTTGAAATTACTTTTTGTGATACGATTTCACTTACAAGAAAATACTTCAGTGAAGGACTCCCTTTTTTTGCTGCTTTTCTTACATTGCTTGAAAGAGAACATATTAACACTACTATGCAGATGCACAGAGGTTAAAACAGAACTTACTGAATAGGAAGATAGTACAATTGTGGTGCAAGACAAGTCAGTCTTTTAAGTCATGGTCTGTGTTCAAGCCAAAATTTGTTTTACCAGTGGTATTTCAACTGTTTTCTGGCATGGCTAGTAACTTTGGTCACAAGGAAAACTCTTTAACTAGGCATATGTTATTCTAAAGTTTGTGTAAAATGAAACTAAATTATTAGTTATAAACAAACATGAATTTTTACAGTGACAAATAAGACTGTCAGAGGTGGCTGACTTAAGTCCCCTTTTTTCGTAGATCTGAATTTTGCTATCGTTAGCTTTGTTTTATTGGAACATTTCTAAATAATGTTATTAGCTGTTGTACAGCATATGGGGTGTTAATGCTTTCTTTTTATTTTTAGTTTGCCAGAACTATGCGTTCCTCCCTACAGCATGAGTTGGCTTTCCTTGTTCACATTCCTTGCAGTCCATCTGCCTATAAATGTTTTCAGGAGTACGTAGAATGATGATGCTACGGTACTGATGTGTTAAGTCATTAGCAATAAAAATCAAACAAATTTTGTGGTGTTTTTAGCCCAAGTGCATTACACCAGCTGGCCAAAATCAAGTAACTTCCAGTTTTTAGCTATTATCTTAATGAAAGCTTTTAACCTAAAGTGAGCATTTGTTGTACACATTGAAAGCATTTCTAAGAGCAAATCTGAAATGTTGTCCTGTAGAATGCATAATGTTTTGTGGAGAGAAAATACCAAAAGATTTTTTGAGATTAGGGCAGGCAGTGTAAAAGAAGTCCTCCCCAACTTGGGGAAAATCTGAGTGTTCTGTTTTGTTTCTACAAGTCACTGTGAAATGATGGAGCCTAAAAAATTATGTATGCCTGTTTTAACTTACTAGCTGAAATATGTCTATGTTCTGAGAGTAGGTGGCTTTCAGTATATAGTCCTGGACCAAAATGAAGCTATTATTTTGGGAGGCGGTGGAATAAAGCAGTCCATGTTCGGGAAGCAGCAGAGGTTGTGACCTTTTCTTGCTTTACCTCAGTGGTTACTGATCTAAAAATATTAACAAATGTAGAGGTAACTGTAGTTCTGTCTATGTCGTCATTGGTGAAGCCACACCTGCATGATTGTGTCCAGATCAAGGCCCCCCAATCCATGAGAGACATGGACATACTGGAGAGAGTCTGTTGCAGGGCCACCAAGATAATGAAGGGTCTGGAGTACCTTTCCTATGAGAAGAGGCTGTGAGAACTGGGACTGTTCAGCCTGGAGAAGGGGAGGCTCGGGGAGGAACTTACCAATGTCTATAAATACCTCAAGGGAGGGTGCAAAGAGGACAGAGCCATGCTATTTTCAGTGGTGCCCAGAGCCAGGACAAGAGGCAACTGGCACAAACTGGAACACGCGAGGTTCCAGCTGAACATCAGGAAGCACTTCTTTGCTGTGTGAGTGACAGCACTGGCACAGGCTGTCCAGTGAGGCTGTGGAGCATCCATCCTCTTCTTCAGAAGTTGGCAGGACATGATCCTAGGCAACCTGCTCATGGTGGCCTTGCTTGAGTAAAGCTGGAGAGGGGAGCGCAGAACAGATGACTTCTAGAGTCTGTAATGTAGATCCTTGTGCCTAACTGATCCGTCATGCATGTATGCAGCAACAATTTATTTCTTAGAAAAAAAGATTTTCTGTTGTCAGTATGTGGCATGCTTCATTTAATAATGTTGTTAACTTGGCAGACAACACTTACACATATAATTTAAAAAAAAAAAAAAAACTTGTGTAAACAATTGGCTCATAGTGATATCTCTGTAGTCTTTACCAGTTCCAGATTACTATCTAAATAGTAGACCAGCATACACCCATAATGTTTGATGTAGCAATACTTTTGTAGTTAATCTCTGCATTTTCTAAGGCAGCATTTTTCCCAGGGTAGAAAAGGTTTTGAGGTCAGAATTCTGTGCTGCATTTGTCAGTATCGACAGCCTTAAACTTGTAAATGGGCATTTTGTTCTCATCAACAGCTACTCAAGGATGAGCAGAAACTACCTTATCACTAGCACAAACCTGGATGCCACCAAGAAAGAAGAAATAGGCAGAACCAATACTGCTTCTAAATGGATCTGGATCACCACAGCAAGCCTTAGTCAGAACCCTTCAATGGTCAAATGAGCAATGTGTAAGGGTTTAGATCTTTGGTAGAATGCTCAGGAAAATAAGTCTTAAATATCTGTGAACATCATGTCATTCTGATGTATCCATATTGAAGTTTGGTTAATCTACCTTTTTTTTTTTTTTGTAAAAGCATGCATGTCTTACTCTCTTTTATACACCTTTCCTCTGTATTGCAGCCTTTTCTTCAAACCTTCGTGGTAGTCAATAAACATAGCACTGCCAAGCTTATGTGGGTTACCTCAATTCGCTATTTAAAAGGTTACGGTCTGATTAAAATCCCACCAGTTCTATGTTTTAGGGAGCAGGGTGACTCAAAATTTCTGTCTCAGATGTCTTTAACCTCTCCAGCTGTCCTGTTAGTGACCATGAGTCACAAGCTGGAGTTCTACCACTCTCAGTCACTAAATCTGGAAGGTTCAACTGTTAGGGTAACTGATTTAGCAACTTAGGGGTAGGATGTGGACTGGTGCATTACTGAGGTGACAGCAGCCTTTGTGCAATACTGCCTCATTTTTAGAGAAGGGAGAGTCTCTTTGTCCTTTTTTTTTTTTCTCCACACAGACTGAAAACACTTTCTGGGAGAACTGAGCTTACTGTTTAAAAAAAAAAAAGCGTTCATGGGAATTTCTCAGGCTGATTCTGTGTGTGAATATTTTGTATGCTTCCTATGCAAAAACAGTCAATCAGCACCTTCCCCTAAATGCCAGAACTTACAGCACCTAATACAGGAGGAGGGTAATTGGTCTGCAATACTCCTGAGTCTGGAAGAATGTAATTGATCTAGTCAGAAAGGTCAGATGTATAGCAAGGTGAAATTGTTCCTGCTCTGTGAAGGTGGGAGTGTGTTTTTTTAATAGATGATCACAGTGCCCACCTACAGAACATCATAGCAGACTGCCAAATCTGCTGTAAAAGCTCTTGAGAACTCTCTTGCCTTGAAGAAGCTTACGGGATGAGACTCCTTCAACTAGCTTTACTTCCAAAATCAGCCTACTATGGGGTTACAGCCATTTGACCAGCTCTCTGGTTCAAGGCTGTTCTGTAATGTTTCATATTGGAAAGGTGATTTTTTTAGTAAATGTAACAGAACATGTCCTTACCAGGGACCTTGTATTCGTCCTTGGATTTTTTTTTTTTCCATTGAACCTATGGTCAGCTGCTTGTTTCATCCCTTGCTGACCTTTCCAAGTTGTCCTTGGACTTTTCTGTTTAATCCAGTTCCTGATCTCTGCTGGAACTGATCTAGATACTTCCAGATGTGTCACAATGAAACAGATCTTTCCCTGAGGGAGATAAAACAGATTATCCTTTTGATTTAAAGAAATCTTACGTTCTTCAGCGCTTCCACAGGTTTAGAGTGAAGCACAGCTCCACCTATAGATTATTAAAATGGGTTTCACAGTATGAAATGTTGGGGGTGGGCAGGATCTTCTGGGTCATGTTTGGCCCACTCCATTGAGACCTGGGGATCCTTACAGTTCAGTGGAGATGTATACAGTGTATATAGGTAAACTGCATTCATGTGTTTAGTCGTGATGTTTCCACACCAGATGCTGGTTTTGGTACTGCTGTCCAGTAGATAAGTGGAAAGCCCCTTGTCACAATGAGGTTAAAAAAAGACTTTGCAGAACTAGTCCTCCTGTACAAACTGTAGTTAGAGCCTGTATGTTTGTTTGGGTTTTTCTTGCGGCCTTCCCTGCCTTTGAATGTTTGAAAGGAGAGCTCTGCACTTAGTGGTCACCTAGAGACAGCGTACACAACACAAGTGAGTGATTTTTCTCTTGAATTTCAAGCTATGACAACTTGGTTTATCCATAGTTACAAACAGCTATTAAGTGTCAGGTTAGATTAACTTTTTCCTTTTCCCAGAGAAGATCCACAGATCTAAAGCAAGCTTTGATAAATTTAAAACAAAATATCAATAGACATGACCTCTTGCAATTTTACATCTGTAGGCACAGGAGAAAAAAAAAAAAAAAAAAAATCTTTTCTCTATTTCATTGCTGGTTACCCTGGCTGCATTTGAGAGCATTTGTGTTTTGGTTTTAAGCATTGCGTAGTGTTAAAACTATTACATAAACAATGTTTTCATTTTACTTCCACGCTAACTCCTGCAGGCTTCAATAGAAATGCATACAAGAAGCTGGATTTAGTCCTAGCTTTACAACATGCTTAATTATCCTTTAAAACGTACAGCTTTTACAGTAGTAGCCAGGAGGTTTTCAACTTTTTTGGAAGATTTCTGAAGCTAGCAGGATTTGGAGTACTGCACTGAATAGTTGTGAAAAGAAATTGGTCCGTATAATCAAGTTATGAGGTCAGGGTGAGAATAAAACAAACTGCAATAAAAATGTACAGGTTCGTTAACTAAGAATTGTATCTTGACAAACCAAGCTTTTAGCGAGGTAAGGGAAGTTAGCAAGCTAAAAGAGTAGAAAATCTTGGAGTGTAAATGTTCTCTAAAGAGTTGATTTATGGGATTGGGTGAATCTCTTAAACTAATCTCCTTTTCTGGCCTCAAAACAGATTCAACTTCACTGGAAATGCTCAGGGGAGAGGCATGCCTCTCTTCACCAGATAGGCATGTCAGAAATTGAGTAAGGCAGCACACCAGTGGCATTTTAAGATTGGGCAAAGGTGCACGCTACAGAAAGTAGTCTTTGATGTTTTCTGCAACTTCGGGTGTTTTCTAACACCGGTGTGGTAGAGTTGCTGTGTGTTTGGATTTAATTATTGTTTGTTTCTAGTGTTGGAAAAAATCTATCTAAAATGGTCTAAAAGTGTTTTCTCTAAGACTGAAACTGTGTTGGTATCATGCACAACCTCCAGTTTACATTCTTTTTCTAAAATATATACATCCAATACAGAGTGAGTAGTCAGACATCATAATAGAGAACATCTAGTAAGAAACTGAGCTTCTGCCTGTTGTTCATTTACGTTAGGAGATTTCTTCTAACCCAAGCCTACATTGTTTCTAACAACTCTCTCTTGTTGACACAAATTTTGTTTTGATGCTTGTCTTCAGAAAGAAATTAAGCACCTGGAAAATCACTTAACCTAGCCTTCATCCTATGACTTTATACTTTAAGTAAGGGGGGGGGGAGGGGGGGTAAGAAATGTCTTGTTTTTTTTTTTTTTTTGTAGTCTGACAAGGTATAATTTGCCTTAACTCATGCTTCCTTAGCTGCTCACCTTCACTCCTGCACCTTTCTCTTGGTTGAGATGATGGAAGAGCTTTTGCATCTGAATTATCTGAACTGGCTTACAGAACTGATACAAGGTGTTTAAGGAATTGATTGTTTATATTTTGTATTCCAATTTGCCTTGACCTAACAGTTATTGCAGCATACTGCAGGAGATGGTATAGTGGAGTTGGTGGAAGGGATTGAATATCATGGCATTGTTGAAGGGATAGAGAGAACAAAATGCTTATCAGACCTACAGTCTTTTGTGTCCTGAGGTGGTTCAGTGTACTCTTCATATATTTTTGAAGGAGCAGCACCTAGCTCAAGAGAACTAGAGGACAGCTGTTTCTGAACAGGAACATGGGGAAATACTTTTCTTTTTGTTTTCCCCTAGGGGTGTGGGGAAAGATGATTATGTTTATATGCCTCTTTAGTAATATAGCTAGTAAATCTGCAAGTGGAATGTCCTTGTCATCTGTATGTGACTGGTTTGTTTGTTTTTTCTTAAAAAAGTACAGATTTTTCATTCCTTATATTTGTCACAAATACAGAGCACTACATCCTGAGATTTGTTCCTCAGCACTGAGTGGAGAACCTTAATGATCAATAGGGAAATTAATGAAATCTTTATGAATTGTTTGTAAAGTCCCTACAGAAGGAGGTGGCTGGGATCTGATTGTGTCTCCTATCTGATTGCAGGAAGAGGAGGAAGTGATGTGTTGCTGAGACTCCATTAAAGTTTCGGGATAAGGCACCAAATGCGCAAACCACAGACAGCACCTGCCAGAACTGTGAAGTCCAGATGCTCTGTGTATATTTACTTCTTACATCTGCAAAATACAGAAAACTACCAGTTGCTGGCTTTACCCTGTTTTTTAACATATAATCTCAACATAATAGCCAATTTGGGGGCAAGAAGAATGTGCAGCCTAGCAAGAAAACACATTGATAGCAAATTCAAAAATAACTTGATTACATTTTACTAACTAAACAAATATGATGACAGCTGCAGTTGCAGCATAGACGGCGTTTCAGTTTCATTTGAACAGTGGTGTGTGGTTGCTACAGCTGTCGTTTTAACCCAACTGGAGAGGAAATAGTAGAATCCTGTGGAAACTGCAGAAAGTCATTACTTTCTCTAGTGTCTCTCACAATACTAGTATTTGGGTCATGTTCTTGCACATCAAGTAATTTTTTTCCCTTAAAATTACAGGAACTTGAACAATGAGAAACAGTGGATTAGACACAGATGCAGAAGATTACTGTTCTACCTGTTCAGATTCAGGTAAATCAGACTGAGATTAACCAATTTGGTTTGTTACATTTTCAGTCTTGAGGGTTTCTCAGTTTAAACAGGGTGAAGAGGGTGGTTTAACAGTCATCAGCAGGGTGAGGTAGGAATGACATGACAGACTCTACAGTCACAGAGCAGGTGGGTATTGTGCATTCAGATTATCTCTGAATGACCTTTAAGAGGTGGACTAATTTAATGTTTTATTTCTGGGAATAAACTTAATTTTATAACTTAATAAGAACACTTATTTTTACAAGTCAAGTACATGGTTAAAATTGCTTGTTGATACTCTGTGAAGAGTTTCTGTTGTGCTTTGTGCTTTTGGTAAGAATAAACCAAATGGAAGGGATGTTCTCTGAAAGCTTCCAAAAGCTTCAATAAAAAATATTTTTGCAGAAAGCCCTATAGATCAGATAATCTGTCCTGATACTGGAACTTGTTCTTACGATGGCTTAAGAACTGGCTTTATGTTCATATTTTTGGTCTCATTTTTAAGCTTTCTTTAATGGCTTCAAGCATTTTGAGACTGGATGTTGTTTTTTAAAGAAGCTGATTGCATTTAATTGGTCACTATCTTAGCTTGTTTAAAACATCTTTTCCTGGTGTGCAACATTTCCTTGTAATAAAATCAAAATAGTCTTTTAAAGTGCATTGAGCATTTCCATAGACTTAGAAGATCTTGTCTAAGTGGGAAAGGCCTGAAACAAATATTCCTTTTATCTAGGCAAATAAAAAATCGATATAATTCCTGTGCCATTTTTATAGCAAGATATCTTGAAGAGATAGTAATAAATATGAATGTGAGTATGAATTTTCATTTTAAAAAAAGCCATGAATCATGATTGGAAATGGATTTCATACTTAGGTATCATAATTTAATTTTAAAACTTACTCCCAGTCTTTATTTTATCATTGACCACTAGATACCCTGTGTGCTGACAGTGCCATCTGCTTTTCTCGCAGGTTGTGTGGAGAAGGAAAGTGAATCAGCTATCCAAAAAAAATAACTGAAAAACTGAACACTATTTGAATCGTATGCACAAGGACGGCATGAAACAGAAAGGATACTCATTTTAGAAGAATAACCTCTTCAGAAAATCTGAAATTGTGTATTTGTCTACACTTACTAGTTGCATCATGAAGACACAAATTTCAAAGGCTCTCCCAAGTTCCAGGAAGTTTAACTCAAAGCTAGACCTCTTAGGGACACTTTTAAGGAGATGCTAATACAGGCAGTGTTTAGACTCCCAGGAGAACACACTTTAGTTACTTAAATGGCATAATATGTTTTTTTTGTTGTTGTTGTTTTTTTTAAGGGGGAAGGCTTGGATCAAATTTTGGTTGTGAAGTGCTATGCACAACATTTGATACTACAGGCATTCCAGAACAGTTTACTTGTGTCCTTGTGTCCTTGTTCCAGGGGCAGCATATGTGCAAGCTCAGTGACTGCTTTGTCTTTTGCCTTCACAGTGATCAATGTAGGCAAATCAATAAAAATAACTGGATCTGAAACACGCGTTGTAGTATGTCTGAGAGTTACAGGACCACTGCATCTGTGTCTATTGCCTTATCATAGCAATAACCTTAAAATGCTTTATACTGCAGTCAGGATAAATAGTGGTCACGAAAAGAAGAGAGCACTGCCTTGAAATGTCACCTTACCTTTGACTCCCTTGTAATTTTCAGTTGCTTGTTTTGCATCATGCTCTTTGTCTTAAGGAAAATCTGTAGACTGGTTTCCCTTGGGGATTTGACTTAGGCTTTACTCAGGGTCTGGCATAACAGGAATTTATACAGACTGCACTTCAGTCTCAAAAGAGCCATAGCAACAGCCTGTGAGAAAAGCTTGGCTGTTGACCCTTGCTGTGTATTCCACTGTGGTGGAAAAAATCAGAATTGAGAGAAGATAGATGAAGTCCATAATAGAAAAGCATTGTTACATAAGGGCTGTTCCTTGTGACCTCTCTTTGTAAGTATATCTGTAAGTACACTATAGCACAGAGTCCATTTCAAATAACTTAGCTTAAACCACATCAAAACAGGGCTATCTGTGGCCAAAGCTCATTTAAGTGAGAATGGGGCTGCTATGTGGCTTGTGTGCCGCTCTGCCATGTGTGGAAGAGATCAGTGGTGCTGTGTTTCTATGACAGTAAATAGGTAACAATATGAATAGATGCCTAGCTTTGTTCCATTGCCTTCCTGCACAGATTTACGATGCTGCTACTTACACAGGCTCTCTATGAAAGATGTAAGAGAGGGGTCTGGAAAGTAGGTGTTCCCTGTTGGCAGTGCGGTCTCAGTCCCCAAAACACAAGGTCTTAGGTTGGAACTTCCATGTGTGGGAACTCTGGGTCCCAGGGAGGGGACACGAGGTTGGGAAGGAATAGCAAAATATCCTGTCTGCTGGGGCCTGAGGGATATGGGAAGAATTAAGGGATAATGGGAGGATTTTTTTCTGAACTCCCAAAATTTCACAATACCTGTAAAGCTTTACAGTGTTTGAATGTCTTTATGATGAAGGGAAGGTGAGAATAGTACTGTGAAAGATTTAATTAACTTGACCTGTCTCAGAACTGACAATAATTACCACATTTCTGCAAGATGAATGGAGGAAAATTTTACTTCAGGGTGGAAAAAGAAGATTGATAGCACTGCTCACGAGGATACTGGGAAGTAGCCATGGGTTAAGCTGGTGAGTTCTACAGTCACTGACTCGTAAAGTAACAGGAAGTTTCACAAACATAAGCAAGAAATTACATTACTCGGAACTTGTAAGACAATAAAAAAATAATTGAAGGGTTACTTGAGCAGTACGTTAAGTATTAAATTAATAACTGTGAGTTCTTATGCCTTAAGGCCTCAGAAAAAAAAAAAATCTTTATTTTTTTCCCCTAAACTGAAGTTCAGCAAGAAAGGTTAGACTTCCCTCAACCCGAAGAGGTTAGAAACCAAACTATTTAAAAGTCTTTGTCACCAAGACGATGATGAAAACAGAAGACACAAGATGGAGAACAAAACTGTGTTCAGATCAAACCATAATTGTATTCGCTCTGCTTATCTGGCATTTCTAGCTAGGTAAATGGAACCTGGTAGGAGCTTGCTGCATGCATGTTAGGATGAAAGAATTGCTTGGACGATTATAAATTTGTTTTTTAATAGGTTTTAAGACATTTATTTTTAACTTTTCAGGATGTATTTGGATAATACGGATGTATTTGGAATAAGCCATAAACTCAGTAGTTGTGACTTCTCTCAGTCATGACGTAGAGAACATGAGTGAATGCTGTTAAAGGGTATTGTAGTCAGCTAACACTTTAAGAAAGGAGAAGTTAGGTGACATATAAAATATTTAAATTCATCTTCCTGCAAGCTATCAAGCTAAAAGTTCTTAATGTGTTTTTCTTTTCTATTACATTGTGCTGTTCCCACTGCAGATTGAAGCAGATCAAGTTGACCTTGGTTTTTTTGAGACTTTGAGATTTGATTTGCTGTTTTATGGTACCTCTTAACAAACTGAAACATCAGTAACGCTGTCAGTGGCTGAGGATTTGTTGTGAAGATAGTCGCGTTAGCGCCGTAGAGGGGCTTCTTAATCACAGACTTCACTGCAAATATTTTTTTTATCAGAATGGTTGGAGTTTGGAAGGAAATAAATTTTACTGCATTTTTACCATTCACTAGGCTGTTTTCTTCCAACTATGTTTTTGATTTAAATCAATTTCTTCTCAGAGGCTCTATAGTCAGTCAGTATGTCTTTAGTTTTAAATGCTTTGCCTTCTAAGGAAGTCTCCTTAGAAAATGAAAAGACATCTTTGCTAGAGTTAGCTTGGGTGTGTTGTGCGTATGCTTATTCTAAGTTCTTTTTCTCAGATCATCTATATAATAAATTAGCATGCTATGTATGCCTGTATTTTCTATCTGACTAGCTATTTCCTGACCATTCAACTAGTTTAAGGAGCTTTCTGAAAACTATGATTTGGGTAAAAAGAAGCATGTTATGCACCTCTCAGCTGTGGCTGAGCCCTGGCTGAACTTCTCTGCCCTCCTGGCTGTGGCAGCCAGGTGACACCAGAAGCGGTTGCTTCGACTAGCTTTGGAGAGGTGGACAGTTTTGTATGTGAGTTAGTGTGATCGGAAACTCTGAAAAAACAGCTTATTTATTTATTTATCCTTGCAAGCAGTAGGTAGAAGAAGCAGGCTGCCGCCGTTACACTGCCTATGTTTGGAGGTACTGTGCCAAAATGGCAGCCGAAGACTGGGGCGAGGCGGGTGCGCCTCCCCTGCCGCCGGGAGGGCCGGGACCACCGCTTCGCCGGCACCAACCGCGGGGTGCCCGGGCAGCAGCGGCCGGGGCCATCTTGCGGGGTTCAGGGCAGGGCCTGGCAGCAGCTCCCCCCCCCACACCGGCCGCGGGACCGCGGCCTCCTCGGCGCCCTGGCCCTGCCCCCCCGCGAGCAGGCACGCGCCCCTATTGGCCCCCGCCGCCTGCCACTTGCACGTGCGGGCGGCGCTGTTGTGGCACGTGAGGGCTGCGCACGTGGGCCCGTTATGTAAACGCAGCGCGCAGGCGCACGCATGCGCGGGCGGTGGCCGGGAGGGGTGGGACCGACCTCGGGGCCGCACCGCGCCGCCGCCGCTGCTCCTCCTCCTCCTTCTCCTGCTGCCCCTCCCCCGGCCGCACCGCGTCGCAGCGCCGCGGCTCCCGAGCACGATGAAGCAGCAGCACCCGCAGCAGCCCGCCCAGCAGCAGCACCAGCAGCCGCCGTCGGCCGGCGCGGGCGTGCCGGCCTTCCTCAGCAAGCTGTGGGCGCTGGTGGGCGAGGCGCCCAGCAACCAGCTCATCACCTGGAGCCAGGTGCGGCGCCGACCGTTGGGCCCGTCCGCCTCGGGGGGGCACCCGCGCTGGGGGGGGGGGGGGGGGGGGCGGGGGGGGGTTTAACGGTTAGAAGGGAAGGCGGGGGGGGGGCGCGAGGCCGGGCCGCAGGCGGCGGCCACGTGGGGATGGCGGTGCTGGAGCCCCCCCACACCGCCGCCACCCCCCCCATACACATCGCCGCCTTTGTTCGCGGCCGGCCCCGGGGCACCGCGGTGGATGCGGAGGCCCTCCCCCCGGGGGTATGGCGGGGGGTTTACGGGCACCGTGATCCCATCGGTCGCGTGTGACCGGGCTTCGTCCCTCAGAAATAAATATATAAGAAAAGGGAAATGGGCTCCGGGTGGCCCTCCTCTCGGGTCCTTTGTGGTAAAGTGCCAGGCTGCCGTAGCGAGCAGCGCGGAGCCATTGCCAGGCTGCGAAATCCGCGAGTGTCTGAAAATACCGTAAAGCAGGACGTGCCCGCCTTCTTGCAGCCCGGCGAGGTAATGCGGGAGGCACGGGGAGCGATCCTGCGCGGGGTTTGGAGGCAGGCAGCGGAGGCTGTCCTGTAGCGCCGCGCGGATTGTTTTACAATAACGTCATGCTTTTCTCTATCTTAAACGTATTCCCAACAGCTTGTTTTAAAGGCCTGTTCTCAAACGGCGTTGGCATCTTCGAGTGGTGCTGAGATGGCAGCTTTCTTTCAGCTCAGTTTATTTTAAATATTCAGGCAACCATTGAAGATTTCCTTAAGCATTGCACCGATAGTAGGTTACCGATAACTTCAGCCAGCACCTTTTGGAGAAGGAAACATGGATTCTGCCTAGACCACAGCAGCTTTCCATCTGCTTGTTTCCTTTGGAGGAGAGATGTTGAGGGCTGCAGGGAGTGATGCCTAGCTTACCTGCCATTTTTGGCACCTTATGGACACTTCTCAAATCTCCTGCTTGTTTTTATCTCCAGTAAATGCACCAAGGCTATCTTTGCATTATTTCGTTAATTAAAAATTTAGGCCAAATTGTTAGAGATTCCACAAGGCAATTTGTGGAAGGAAGATCTACTGATCATGGTTTGTGTTAGCAGCAATTAGTAGTTGGATAGAGGAGGGTATTGGCAGCCCTTGGTATGCAAGTGTTTGCCTGTTTTAAAAATACACTATGTCAGGTGTAATAGTGGAGAAACAGTGCTGTTACTGTAACATTTCACATTTTTCTATACAAATCCATGTCTCTACACTGGGTGGATAGAAATTGAAGCAGAATAACCACATTTTGTCCCTCCATGTGTGTATCTTAGTGGAGGCTGGGGTGACATTGAAACATTAACAGGGAGTAACAAATGAAATACTTGGACAATTCTACTATGCTGCTGTCAGCAACAATAAGACCTGAAAACTGTATTCAGCTATGTAGTAAGGCTTCACTGAGTTAAAGTCAGGCATTAACCTAACATCTGTTTACAACATCAGTGTAAATGATTGTCACAGCAACAAGGACTAGTAGAACCGTCTCCTGAATTGTTCTGCTGTAGGTCTGAAAATTTTCAATTCAGGCGCTGCATGAAAGCTATTGGTGTTACAGGTCACTGTAGCACCAGTTGAATACCTTCAGCTGGTGAGTTATGTTTATGTATTAGCTAAAGTCATCTGTTCCTGCTGTTTTGCTTCCCATTTTCCTTATGCTGACTGATTCTCCGCAGGAGATAGGTATACATTACTGGGAAGTTGGGAAGCTTTCATCTTCCTACTGTTCTCAGATTGGTGCTTGTAACTCATCTAATGGCATTTCGTTTATAAAACCTGCTTCTGATGAGCCTCGCTTGCTTGTCAGAAACAAGGTCTTAGGCAAAGGTCTTCACATGGTCTCGTGCTGGTTTTTCAAGCTGCTTGGGGAACAGAGCTGCTGGCATTTGGGGGTAAGAAAGAAGTGGGGCCCCTTGAACTAAAGAGCTTCTGAGAAGATGGGGTATCAGTGATGGCATTTGTCAAAGATGGTAGGCTTCTCCGTAGGTGCAGAGTGAGAGTACCATAGGTAGACCACAGAGAAACCTATACCATTTTGAAGCAGCTGATTTGGATCCTGCCAATTACTTGTCCTTTAGTTAATGGAGCAAGATCATTGAAGAACAAAGAGCAGAGTCTTCTTTCTATTTTAGTCTCAACCCGTGGATGAAATTCGAGGACCAGTTCAGTGGGGAAAAGATCAGTCCTCCCTCACAGTTGGCATCACAGGGAGGGAGGTATTGTCTTGAGTGCTGTTCAGTAACTGAAATCCGGTGGACACCCTCAGCTTTTGACAGCTTCATCTTCTCTACAGGTCTTACCAAACTAGTCATGCTTTTATGCTGAGAAGTAGAAGGGACTTAAGCTGTGTTTTGTTGTGTTGTGGCACCTTTTTTTTTTTTTTTTTTTTTTTTTTTTTTTTTTTTTACCTTGCACAGTCTCTTTGCTGTATTCCTTCCCAAGATTGTGAAGCTAAGTACAACGTTGATAGTATTCTGCTGTAGTGACACTGATAAGTGTTGGTAAACTGGTCGTTAATTCATTTCCCTCGAGGAAGTGAAGAGTAACAGTAGAAATGTTTCCCTTTAGATCTGGATAGCAGTGTAAATTAGGAATTCTCTGTTGCTTTGCAACTGTAGGGGTTGTACACTTTTGTTGTGGAAAACTGTAGGCAAGCACACTGCATGCACAAAGGAAGCATTCCTATGTGGTGATTAATTCTAAAAGCCCAGAGTGTTTTCTACAATAGTCTTTAAGAAGCTTAATGTCTCTCTCCTTTTAGAATGGCCAGAGTTTCTTGGTGTTGGATGAACAGAGATTTGCAAAAGAGATTCTTCCCAAATACTTCAAGCACAACAACATGGCAAGCTTTGTCAGACAGTTAAACATGTGTAAGTTCTTGGGGTTTCTTGGTTTCTGGCGTAGTTCACAATCCTGCATGTGTTTAGTTATAGATTATTTCCTTTGAGCAGTTCTGCTGTGTTCTCTGCTACTAGGTTGCTGTCTCATTCTCAAAACTGATAAAAAGATAGGGCGATATAGTTTGTTTTCCTTAATGTGGGCTTTGAGATAAGTTTTTTTTTTCCTTTTTTTTTTTTTTTTTATATTAAAGATGGTTTCCGTAAAGTTGTCCATGTTGATTCTGGGATTGTAAAACTGGAGCGAGATGGTCCGGTAGAGTTTCAGCACCCGTACTTTAAGCAGGGTCGGGAGGACTTGTTGGAACACATTAAAAGGAAGGTTAGTGAAAACTCAGTATGTAAAAAAGCTGTACCAGTAAGTGTAAATGAATAGCAAATTATATGTCATGTTTAATTGCAAGATTGTGCGTGCAAATGAGCTTGGAGTCTGGGGAAGCAAATAAACTGTGCTGCTCTCATTCATATATATGTATATAATTATATATATCAGATTTATTTAAAGGTATTTTGGGGAATTTGGCTGTTTGACTAGTCTCCTCTAAGTATTCCCCTGTCATAGTGAGTTTGACAGGCAGCAAAAATGAGGTGCGTAAATAGAACATTTGGCAAATGTGCATTAGGAGTGCAGCACATACTTCAACTTTACCATCATTAATGTAACAGTCTGTTTATGTAGCTTGTTTCAGAGTGCAGCTAACACAAGTAGTAAAGTTTCCACCAAGGAGAAGGAGGAGCAAACATAAACATACATGTTTCTGAAATTTGCTCTGTTGTTACTCTGAATAGAGTGGATAAGAAAATTGTTACGAAACAAATAAAAATTAAACTGTGGTGGGAGATGATTTTTAGCATGGGTTAGCTTGAAGCAGTTACGATACAGAGCCTGAAAAATGTGAATGAATACAGATGTTTGTAATAACTAAAACTAATATGGTGACTGTTGTAAGGAGTTTCTGTATTTTAGTATTTGATGCTTGTTTTTTTTACTAACTCATAGTATCAACAATAGACAAAATATACTCAATTACAAAATAAAATAAATAGCAATTAGTAAAGGAAAGTGTTGCTTCTGGATTCTCATCTTTTAAAGGTTTCTTCTTCAAGACCTGAAGAAAACAAGATACGCCAGGAAGATCTCTCCAAAATAATTAGTAGTGCTCAAAAGGTGCAAATTAAACAAGAGACTATTGAATCTCGATTGTCTGCTCTGAAAAGGTAAGTGCCCCATCAGCAACTCATCTCTGAAATTGAGTAATTCTGACAACAGATATTGGAGAACAAATCTGACTTAAGTGTGAGACACAGTTTTAAGGGTCTCTTGATTTCTGAGTGTCCAACTGTAACTATTGGTTTGGGAAGAGAAATTTCAGTAAAAGAATTGCATTTTTAAATGGAACACTTTGATATGACTAAAAGTAATTGGCAAAGTTGATGTTTGAAAAACTAGTAGTAGGCAATTAGACACGATTAATTTTACTTCCATGATGGTGCTGAGACTGAATATTCAACTAAGTTCTTAGCGTAGAGTATACTGAGTATGTGTGACTTCAAATTTGAAATAGTTACTGTGTGTAGTCTGAGGCAGAGTTTGGTTTGTGGAAATTGCGTATGTTACTTTCATACTATAATTAATGCTTTGCTCATTGCTTTTTTATTTTCCTCTTACTGTCTTCATTCCCTCACTGCTGAAATCACAGAACAATTAATGCTTATAAAAATCTGTTTAGAAATCTAATTTGGAAATTCATTAGTTACCTCAGCCACTGAGATACAGAATCTAAAATCCAAATATAAATAGAGTATTTTTAGAATAGTATTGCTTGTGTAGTTATTATGATTTATTCTTAACAATATGAGTGATGTGTGTCACAAATGTATGAATATGTAGATGCAAATGGGATAATAAGGCATAAGCTCCTGCACTATAAGTCAGAGCACCTCCATGATAACTGTCTCAGGACACACTGAATTGACAAAATAAACAACTGCTTGTCTCTGCAGCAGAGGTAAGCAGTATGTTCAAGTTTTGAGAATTACATTATGTCATTCAGTTGGTGTTTTCAGTTTTAATTACTTGTGTGTTAGAATATTTAAATGCTCAAATGTGAACATTTTGTCCAGGAAGGGTCTTTATTAGAAACTGGTCAGTCTAAATTAAAAACGCTCACATTCATACTTTTGAATCATAGATGAATTTGGGTTGGAAGGCACCTCAGGAGGCCATAAGGTTCAAAGCCCTGCTCAGAGCAGGGCTGACTTTGGCTGAAATGACATCTGGTTGCTAATGACCTGACAGTTTGTAGAGATAAGAAGATAGAATGGTCGGTGTTTGATACCCATCTTGTTCCACAAGTTTGAAATGATTTAAGTACTGGAGCTAAATCGTAATACCTAGTCCTACAAAACATATTCATAAAGCTGGTGGAAAGGTTGAGAAAGTTCAGAATCCCTGACTGCAGTTGTTAAATTTGTGATGGAACTGTGCCTTTAAATTGTGTTAGACATTAATCCTCAGACTGCTGCTAAGCTTCATCATACTGCCTATCAGCAGCTGTTTATGAAAATTAAGCTTAAGGTTTCCTAAAAACACGAAACACCAATGGAGAGATTTTCTTCCTATTTTGGCATTCATCTATGTTGAAAACTAAACTATGAAACAGAGGAGGGTGGTATGTTGTCCTATGCACTGAAGCTTTTGGTATTCATTATCTACTGATTAATATGCTTTATGCTGTTGGAAGCCAGAAGGTTCATGGATATGATAACAAGGGTCAATTTACCGCACTTTTTATACTATCTCAGTTCTGGACTCTTGTGAGAACTGGAACAACCAAGGTTTGTGAAATGGCAGTGTTCCCTTAAAGCTGCTAGCTCTGCTGTGCTCCTGTTTTTCAGCACCTAATATATGGCCCTTTACTGAAGCTAATAAAGGCAACTGTTATAACCTACAGCTGCTTGTAAGGCTTGAACTTGTTCTGTAAAGGTGCTTTCAAGGTGGATGTAGTTTCTGATAAATGTCTTGCATCTAGCAAAAGGTGTGTGAGGAAGGGCATTCAGGCTTGATATAGATGAAGAAATGCAATATTTACTGGTGAAAGGGCTGTTCCCAAGGGATATTCCTTGCCTGTTTAGTCCTTTGCTGCTGCCAGAAACCAGATGTATGTTTGTTTAATTTTATTTATTTATTTACTAGAATGAAGAGAAGGTAACTTTATGTGAAAGGAAACAAAATACTTAATTTTGAAGTGCTGAATGTGTGTGTAAATAACGTGTGTTTTTTCCCTCTATTGGGAAAAAAAATGTTTTAAGGAGGCTGGAAGTTCTCTTCAAGCTATTTGTTGTGTTTGGTTCTCCATTTTGTAGTTAGTTATATGTGAGGGTATTTGACTTTGTGATTTTTTTTTTTTCCCTGAAACCTAAAAAAAAATTTCAAAGAGCTATAATTAAACTAACTAATCTTTAACAAAAATTATTCCTGTAAATATTTTAAACCTTATTTTGATTTTTAAATTATCCTTTTCAAACAGAGAGAATGAATCTCTTTGGAGAGAAGTTGCAGAACTGAGAGCAAAACACTTGCAACAACAGCAAGTTATTAGGAAGGTAAGACTTCGTTCAAACATCAGTGTGAGTGCTTCTAAGCTAGGAATACTCTGTCACGTTACCTTTCTTTGCCCTCACTCTTTTATCATAGCATGGGAAATAAAAAAAACAACTGGGTGGTGCATGGTGAGCAAACCTTTGTGAAACAAACGTTCAGTATATTTTACCCCATAAGCAGAAGTTAAGGCCAAAACCCTTGTAAACATTTTTAAAGGAAGAATTCCAGGAACATTGTAAATCATTCATTAACATAGCCTTAAAATGGTCCATTGGTTTTTGATTTCTTCAGGAATCAGATGACTAATAGACTGTACTGATAGTTCTCTGGAAAAACTGTAACTTATTACAAGAATTGCAAAGTATTGGAGATTAATTCCACTTAAAACTGTATATATCCAATGTTGTCAGAATAATAGGTTATTGAATGGAACCCACTGCTAATATATCAGCTTAGCTTAACAGTCAGATTTATGATCTACCAAAACCAATGTAAATACAAAGAGTTTACAGATTCTTACTTTGTTTATGTATCGGAAATAGCAATACTATAAGCAGCCTTGTAGCAGAGCCTTTTGCTGTTTAATTTTTTTTCAGTTTGTTCAAGCCAGAGACTTTCATTTAGACCTTAAATTTAAAACATATGTGGAAATAGGCTGAGATTTCAGAGGGAAAGGCAGCTGATGAATACTGTCAACTGTATGTCTTTTTTTTTAATCTATCAAAAAAGCCTTTCATCAGGCTCAGTATTTATAGTTACAGGTTATATATACAGTCAACGCCCTTACATGCCTTCTGTCATTAGAATTAGAATTCTTCTGATAGTCTGTGTTACTGGATTTCTTAATATATACAGAGTGACGTGTAAAAAATTATTATTTGCTATGTGGAAAAAAAAGCCTCTCTCAAACAACTGATTAACTCTCTTCTTTTATGATATTACCAGCCCTGTTTTCTGATCTACCTTGATTTTTAATTCTGAACAGTTCTATATAAAAATTGCTACACTCAGTAAGTGATGTGCTATTTTGGTATAGATTTGATTAACAAAGTCTTATGCTATGAGGTATGTTGGTGCTCAGAGAGAAGGGATTACAGGGTAGATTGACTAATTATAGTATTCTTTTCTTCATAGATTGTGCAATTCATTGTTACCTTGGTGCAGAATAACCAACTAGTAAGCCTAAAGCGCAAGAGGTAAATATGGCCTTGAAAACTTGCTATCCAGTAAGTACACTTACATGTTTTGTTAAATAAAATGGAAGAATTAGTTCTGAGATGGCTTTCTTCCTTTACTGTGGTTTAGGCCTCTACTTCTGAATACTAACGGACCTACAAAGTCAAATGTATTTCAGCAAATTGTGAAAGAACCAGCTGACAGTAACCATCATGTAAGTTTTCTTTTATGCATGCTATTTTTTCTGATGAAGGAAGGAGTACAGGGGGAGCAGACAGATGAAGTAACGTGTCGTATTGGGGGTAGAAACATAACTGTTTACTGAGAGCTTTCAGCTTCTAGAAGCAGTATGCCGTGTATCCTTCAGAAGCCAAGTGTGTTGATAATTACCATTCACTTGTCAGTATGAGCATGTGTAAGCCACTTACCTGTGTATTAAATACAGCTACATGTGATCCTACTGAAAGCAGTTGCTTTTAATAATAGTGCCTTTAAGCATGTATACATTCTCCTGTTGTCTCCTGGAGCTGAAGGCCCCATGCAGGGACAAAGATACATGCTGTTCTGCAAGGCAGCGCCCAACCCAACAAAATCCTGTCAAGTTTTTGTACTGCTTGAATGTGTCACAGCTCCAAAAGTTATTTCTCTTGCTCAAGTAATTGTGGGTGGAGAAATCATCAGAATGAGTGCTCTAGCAAGTACTACTTAAATGGCAGGTCAAGACTAGTAGTCACTTTTTTAGTATTTTTACTTCTTGTGTAGTCCTGTCTTTATATCTTTTTGTTGCTTTTGTTAGTATATTTTTATTTCTATGCCTGTATTACTTGCCAGGCTTTTTTTTTTCTCTAGCTACTTTTCTCCAGCTAGTTCATTTATTTATTCATGTCTTTCTCAATTAAACTTAGAACCATACAAACCCCTTGTATGGGGTTGTTGGAAAACTTTTCTGCTGTTTTAGAATTGCCACATTGTAAGATGCAGTGATAACTGTCAGAATGATGAAGCTAATTGTCCTTTTGTCCCCTGACTCAAAAATAATTCTCAGGTACCTCTAAACAGAACTGAGGGGTTAAAACAAAGGGACCAAATTTCAGATGACATCATTATTTATGATGTTACTGAGGATGTGGCTGATGAGGACAATACCATGGTTGATGAAAATCCTCCTGTTACACCAGAAGCAAATGAAGATACCACTTCAGATTCTTCCAAGTAAGAAGCCTCTAGAATTCTGGATAGGTAGTTGGCTGTCACTACTGTATATTGTGCTGTAATTCAGATGTCTTATATACTGTTTTAATAAAGTGGTAAGAAGACTCCTCCATGTATAGGAATATCATCTGTGAATTCATTCTAGGTTTCCTCTGGATTCCAAATAATTAACTGGCTGTCAGAGTTTTAATATGTTGAAGGTAGAAACTAGCGTGAAGTAACCTGTACTATTGCACTCTTGTTCAGTATACTACCTGTCAAAAGACAGAATAATTGATGTCTTCTTTTGGTTGTGAATACAGACAGGAATGGCATCCCTTGTTTTTAAAGTTTTTTTGTGGAGATTAACTTGCATGTGCTGTTTACCAAGTGTTGGTGTGGTCTTTGAACATTACTATGCTAGTCAATTTGGGCAATTCTAGTGTTGTTGTTTTTTTCTAGTCCCAAGTGGTTTGGGACTGCATCTCTTCTTTCTGTACTTAGCACTAGAAGTAGTTCGTCATTTGCATGGTACTGATAGGGCCTGTATTATGCCCCAAGGAATAAAATTTAGAGATTAGTAGTTTATGCTTGAACTAGTACTGTTATGTTTGTTGAACTGATGTCTGTAAATGCATTCTTTGATAGAAACGTTTAATGAAGGTAAGACAGAACAACTACTTAAAGGTTAAGAAAACCACCAGCATACAGAGTAAAGCAAGTTGAGACTGTTTTTTTCCTGGTTGTTCTGGTTGCCTTCCTGGTGTACAAACCAAGCTTAATTAACTGTAACACAGTTGACTGAGATCCTTCATGTTACAGCTAATCCAGAGTTTAATTTTGTTCCACCGGAAAGATGCAAGGTACACATAGTCTGTCTTGTTTGGCAGCCTCATATGCTTTGGCCTACTTCATAGCTACTTCACATTTATATGAAAGTTTTTGCTTGTTCTAACACAAAAACATCAGTGTTCCTCTGTGCTCCTAATAGTTGCTAATGTGGTCTAGCACAACAGTGTCTACTAGCTGAGCTGCATTAAAAAAGTAACTAGGTGTATGGAATATTGTACCAATTTGTGTGGAACACTTTAATTCATTTGTCTTGTTTTACAGCTGCAGTCATTCTCCTGATATAGTAATTGTGGAGGATGATAATGAGGAAGAATATGCCCCTGTAATTCAAGGGGATAAAAGCACAGAATCAGTTGCTGTCCCAGCTAATGATCCCCTCAGCCCTGTCAGTGACAGTACAAGTCCACTCATGTCAAGTGCTGTACAGCTGAACAGCCAGTCAACTTTAACTGCAGAAGATCCGGTCTCAATGATGGATTCCATACTCAATGAGAGCGGAGTAATTTCACAGAATATAAACCTTCTTGGAAAGTGAGTAGCCTGATGTTTTTAAGTAGTAGAACTGATTGTTTGAAATTCAAAGGACTGAACAGTAGCTTAAGAACATAAATGTATAGGTTACCTTTATGCTGGTAGTGTTATAGTTCTAAAGATCCTTCCATTTTAAGTATTTTACCATGGGACCCTCTCTGATTTTCATCATGAAGAGAGTGAATTGGGGTACATAATAGGGCAGTGTAATGTTGTAAATAACACTGTTTAAACCGATGATGCTGTCAGGATTTATATGCAGGATTCTTGAAGGCAGATTGGACTCCATTGAGACTGTTGAGATGCAGGAGTTCTCTCTCTGCTGATGATAATCATAGTCTAATGTTGATGTGATTTGTCTTTCGGAGCACCTGTCTGCTTTACTTGGCTTCTCCTCTAAAGAGTAAGATTAAAAGTTTTCAGTCTTTTCCAGAAGTTATGTTTAATGAAGAAGTCAAAATAGTGCTCATGAAGATTTTTAGATGACGTAGAGCATCTGTGTAAAACTTGTGATTTTTTTTTTTCTTCCTCCTGTTAGTGGATACAGTAATACAATACTGGTTTTGTCTTCTAGAGTTGAACTTCTGGATTATCTTGACAGTATCGACTGCAGTTTAGAGGACTTCCAGGCCATGTTATCAGGACGACAGTTCAGCATAGATCCAGATCTACTGGTTGATGTAATTTTCTGTTTATTTCAATATTCCTAGTACTTTAGTAATATACTCAAGAAAATATTAGTGTGGACTGTTACTGTTTAAAGTGCTCAAGATTATATTTTGCTCTTCATTTCAAAAAGGACAGTTACAAATATTTGTGAACATGTTTTTCTGGGGCACTGGTATAACTGTATTACACCACTGCCCAAGTGCATGCTGTGGTGATGACAGTGATGGAAATTTTTGATGAAAGAATGGCTTTTAGTGAAATAACGTTTTTATTTGTTGCTACATGAACTCAGACAGCAATTAGATTCATATTTTTGCTCTGAAATGGCCCAGCACAGAATCTGTCATCATCTCAATGAACTCGGGTTAAAAAAGCTCTTGGCACTTATTTCAGGTTTTCTGATGTTTCAGGTTATTTCTTGGGAGTATGTGTATGTTCTCAATTTCTCTTCAGGTTCATGTCTAGCAGAGTGATCTAGGTTGGAAGGGGTCTGTGCAGGCCATCTAGTCTAACCTCCTCGCTCAAGGGCCAACTTAAAAGTTAGATCGTGTTGCTTAGGCCTTGTCAACTTAAATTCTGCAGTCTCCAAAGGGAGATTCCACAGCCTCCCTGAGTGCCTGCTTCAGTGCTTTGCTCTCTGTGAAGAACTTCCTTATGTCAGTCCAAATTCTCCCTACTGCAGCATGTCACTCTTGTATCTTGTCCTCTATCCACCTCTGTGGCTTTTGTCTTCTCTGTAACACCTCTCTACCAGTAGTGGAAGGGTGCAGTTAGCGCCCCTGTCTGCCCTCTACAGACAAGATAAGCCTTGTTTTCTCAGCCCATTGTATGTCTGATGCCCCCTAACCATCTATGGCCCTTTGGACTCTTGTAGTTTGAAAGTTCTCATACTGGGAAGCCTAAAACCATTCACTCCCTGTAGCACGGTCATACTGCTGGTTTATGTGGGGTGTTGTCTAGCGGGATTCCCAGGCCCATCTCTGAGGAGCTGTTCCCTGTCCGTTTGGTCACTAACCTAGGCTGGTGCATGAGGTGGTTGTGTCCTAGATACATTTGTCTGTTGACCTTGATGGAATACTTATTGGCCCTCTTTTCCAGCTTGCTAAGACTCCTCTTAACAGCTCTGCTCCCTATATATTGTTGACTCCTTCCAGTTTGGTGTCACTTGAAAACTTGTTCAGGGTTTGTTCCTCCTTATTGTACACGCAATTCTCCGTGGAGCAAAGAAAGAATGAATTGGTAATTCTCAGACTGCAGCGAACCACGTCATTCCAAGTTAGACGTGCTTACAGTTGTTTCCTTTGTGAGTGAAGTTCATGCGATGCCGAAGTACGCTCCAAAGACTTTCTTTGCAGAAGTGGTAACTACCTGTAAATAAACTCTAGTCCTAACTGAGGGTGAAAACACAGTGCAGGGATTATTCTCACACATGCAGATGAGACGTACTTGTATTCTTAATAGGAACATCGAGATGCTTAAAGCTTGATGTGTTTTGTCTTATTCAGCTTTTTACAAGCTCCGTGCAGATGAATCCCACAGATCATATCACTAATACCAAAGTAAGTCTCAAACCCATCATTGCTCAATGTACACAGTAGTGAGAGATTCAAACTTTTTTCATCCTTTCCTGTTTTCTTTCCTGGTATAATAGCACTTTTTTCATGCTCTTGTTTTCAAGGCTTCCATGAGTATAGGAAGGCTGCAGTTGAATTCATCCTATTAGGCTTTAAATAGGAAGGGGGAAAACACTCTAATTAACAACATATAATGTCATTTGAAACTGAAACTAGAATTTGTACTTGTTACCAGCCTCTTTTGTAGACATTTTTATATATTCCGTACCCAAGGTTTAGTACTTACAGACGTACTTTGTCAAAATGTTTTCATCTGTGCTGTCTGGTGGGAAAGGAAACATTAGAATAAGCAGTAGAGCAACATACTAGCTCTTTGAGTTTGTCCTGTTTGTTTATGAGCATTAATTTTTGTTCTTGCTTGAATAAATCTGTTTCCATTTCACGTTTTCTCAGCCATGATCCGTTAGTGTAACTGATACCAGTGCATCCCTTCACAAATATTTTTTTTAAATGGTTGGTCAACTAAGTTCTAGTATCGTTGCCATTGTGTTGAAAGAAGCTTTGAGGGTATGTATTTTAGATTTTACTTTATTTTCCAGATGGAGACAAAGGGAATAGAAACTACCAAAAATAATGCAGGTCCAGCTGCTTCACAGGAAACGCAAGTTTTTAAGCCCAAATCAGGTTAGTTGTAGTAAGTGTTATGTTGACATGGTTTAAGAGTTGAGCAAGCATTGTTCTAAAAACTATCTCAAATATTTGCTTGTCTGTTTGTATGATGCTGATAAGCAAATAACCAAAACAAAATATTTGTTATATCTGCTTTTTAGGTTTTTGGCACTGTACCAGCCATAGAGAATCTGATGTTTTGCAGGGGAATCTGGAAAAATAACTTTATGTAGGGATGTATTAACTCTTTTTAATCATTTAAAACAAGCACATAGAACTTTTCATTATTAACTGTTTTTTAAAATAAGTTAGATGGGGGGTTGTTTTTTTTCTTCTTCTTTCTACATGTAGGATGGCATGTGAACTGATGTTTTGGGAATTTTTTTCCCTTAGATAAGCAACTCATACAGTATACTGCATTTCCACTGCTTGCATTCCTTGATGGGAACCCAGGTTCCAATGTTGAGAGTGGGAGCTCTACCACTGAAACTCCTTCCTCTGTGGACAAACCTCTGGAAGTGGACGAGCTCCTGGAGAGCAGCCTGGATCCTGAACCAACTCAGAGCAAGCTGGTGCGGCTGGAGCCGCTGACAGAGGCAGAAGCAAGTGAAGCCACGCTGTTCTATTTATGTGAACTTGCCCCAGCACCCATGGACACAGACATGTCGTTCTTGGATAACTAATGTGATGGGGACTCTGTATATAGTCATGAAGATGAACTATTTATTTAGAATATTGTTTGGTATATGAGTTTTTTGTAAATCGCTGTTCTATGTAACCAGATAATGTGGAATCTAAAATATCTTTCCTATCTTCCTTCAAGCAATTGTTTAACTACACTGTATAGTACTGTGTACGCAGTGTACTATTAGACACCGTTGGCAATACCAAGTCAGACTGTTACTATACCACTGTCAAACACTTGGTATACTACACATATCTCTAAATATCCAAGGTAACTGAACACTTGTTAAGAATAAGCTTTGATTTATGGTTTCTTCCACTTCTGGTCTTACATATGATAACGTAAAATAGTAGTGTATCGTTAGGGAGCACTGACTTTCTGTATCTTGGGTTTTTTCTATTTTTTACATTTTGTTTAATAAACATGAAGCTTTTTTGGGGTGGGGGGGAACCAGGACCTGATGTAGGCTTTTTTTTTCCCCGCTTGAACTGGGAACAAAGTGCCTGTACCTTGCTAAATCTTGGTTCTGCCTTACTTTCACTTCAGTGGAAGTGCTTATACATAGCACAAACTGGGGAAAAGTTCTTTACAGCCACCAGGCCCCTTGACTGCATGAGTACTTTTAACTTGGACCATCTACTCTGATAAAATAAATGTTACTTAAGTGTGATACATGGTAAGAGTTGGTCTCTTATTCTGTGTGCCACCAAGTGGATATTAACAGCCTGTGTGCTTAATGCCTTAATTATTCAAAATGTGCCTTCCTATGCATAGTTGTTGGAAAGTGGTTTCATTATCTACAGATGTTGAGATTCACATATGATCCCCCAACAGTAGTAAAAAAAAGTAGTAGTTAATACAGCAAATTCATTTCAGTAGTACACAAAAGTTTACTTTTTTCTCTTACTGATAAACTGCTGTAGAATCCACTAGCTGCTTCCAGGGGAAAAGTTCTACCCTTACTCCAAAGACGCATGCATTTACTGCCAGTCAGCCTTCCGTGCTCATTCAAGTGAAGTTACTGCATTTGCATTATACAGCTGACTGGCAGAGGGGTTGTACAGGCTGTGGTAGGTGACGTGTCTGTAACCAAATTATATCACTCTGAACACCTGATTTAGTGTATGCTAAATCCGTAAACATAGAGCTTCTTTGTCCTCAAAGCTGTAGCTACAGTGCTTTGTAAGAAAGTTCACGGTATGATGTTCCAGTAATCAGAGAAACTGGAATTTAGTACATTTCTGACATGTAACAGGAAAACTGTCTTCTACAATAGTGGAAGTGTATTAAAAGTTACTGTTGACAGAGGGGTTTTCTGTTTGATTTTGAAGGCATAGTTTAGCCAGTTACGTATCTGATTACGCACCTTCCTCTTTCAGGGAAGGACCAGTTACTTGTTACAGGACTCAGGAACTACTATAGTAACATGGGCATTCAGTTGTCTTACCTAAGCTTAACAAAGTACAATATAATGCAGCCCAAGTTATTTCATGCCCTAACTGCAGGGCATGCAGTTAAAACACTAACAAGCTTTCCACATGTGGGAGAGATGACTCCAAAGGGCAGAGACAACTCAGAAAGCCTCACACAGACTTTAACAAGATCTAAAGGGCAACAAACTGTCAAAAGTGTACTCTTTTAAGAGAAGTGAAGTGTGCACAGAACATAAGATTAGAATACAATGCAAAACCAGGTACCATCTGCATGTTCAGCAGTAGTATGAGACATGAGTCACTACACAGTTTCATCCAAATTTATTTATTAATAATGTAACCACATATTCCAAATTACTACAAGCCTTACTAATCCTTTCATTACCATCTCAAGCTTGACTGACATGTCATTTCTGCAATAAAAGTGTCAGTGTCTGGGAATAAATTTAAAATAAAAGCTTAGAGAAGAATTAGCAACAGGCAGTAACTATAATCACCACAGTAACACATAATTGTGACATCTGCTAAAGGCTTTAGGGTAATCCCCAATCAGACTGCTCAAATCTCAGCTTGTAGCAAGTAACAGAAATATATAAATAATGCAGCTTATGTACTCCAATTATAAAGCAGCAAGCACAAAAGCATTTAAGGTTTCATAACTGCACAATACTATACAGTATTTTAACCAAACATCTAATGTTTTACCTTTTGTTTAGAACTACTTGGTAGGCTCAAGTCCATCTCCAGCAATGGACAGCAAAAAAAAAACATTAGAAGAGATCAAAATTTAGAGCCCCAAATGTATTAAGAAACATCTGTTGAAGTCTCATTTAATGCAAGCCTCCACTAGTTACTGAAATCTCAGTGCTCCTTTTCCTCTGCTTCTATTTTAATCACCATGCCACAGAAATTCCTCTGAAGGGCCTACGGTTTTCATCACTTGACTCCCTGCAAACCCTCTGATTGTAACTTAGCCAAGAAAGATGGCACACACAACAGCAATAAATTACAGCACAGCTATTCAGTTTAAACTACTTTTTAAAAATATGTAGATGCATATTGTAAACAGGTGCCTCAAAAACATGCATCTGAGCATCTGCTACCAAGATGTTTTTTCCCCCCAGTCTGTCCGTTCTCCTGTCTGCAATGGATCCAATCATTCCCAGGAAGATGTTAGCCTCTCCACAACCTCAGGTGCAAGTTCCCCCAATTAATATTTGTGCTAAAGGTATTGCTGCTTTTACAAGAAAAGGTCAGGCTTTTATTGCCAACATGATGCAACGTGTCCCATAAGCTCTAACGTGCAGTTTTGAGTCTAACAATACTTACTCAAGACTTATTTTGGATTCAAGGCAACATGGATTATCAAAGGCAGCCCCCCCTTTTCTTGCAAAGCCTGATCTAATACAGTTTTGTTACTCTAACACTTGCACATCTTTTCCCTAAAATTGTTTAATGTAATTGAGGAGTGGGGAGAAAGACCTCCTTCCCCAAGGCTTTGATCTATCTAATGCTTCCAACGCACTAGATCTAGAGTAATCCTAAGAAAACCATCATTGTAGCAATTGTCACTGAGCTCAGTCGGAAAAAGTCATTTGGTGAAATGACAAAAATACACGATTGAAGGTGATCATGCAGAATAAAGCAGGGTATACTACATGGATAGCACATGTGCACACATATTTACAGCTACATTTTAACCTGGAATACTGTTTGTTTCAAAGACACGATGAAGCTAATGCAATGCTTGCTTAGTCAAAGTCACGGTTTGTGAGAACCAGAGGAGCAACCAGAGTCCACACATACAACACGATGCCGATCCAGCTGGAAGATATCTTCACCCAGACAGACGGCCATTTGCTGGTCATTGTCTCATAAGAAGAATCAGGACTGTGAAAGAAATAAACATTTGTTTTTCTGTTTTAATGACACAGCAGTATAGTAAGCTACTCTTCAACATTTTCAAAGGACACCTTTTCTACCCTTCTTCCAGTCAGTTCACACCAATCTGTATGAAAATGCCATTTCTGAGTTGATGTCACGTGAGACTGGAAAGCAACAGCAGCTCAGAATGTACTTAATAAAAGAATCTGTCAAGCAGCAGAAATAATTACTACGCAAATCTGTGAAGAGGAATTGGATAGTATTTACACATACTAGTAATGCAATTTACCTTGTGCAAATACAACCCCTGAGACTTAATAATCTTCTTGTAATATTGACCCAAGAAGGGCCACAAATCAAATCCAGAACAGAACTATCTATTAAGAGTTACTCTAGAAGAAAACCTTTCTAGTTCTGTTACTTTGGCACAGAGTCCATTAACAAATTATTACAGACCTTTAATTTTTGTTTTGAATTCTCAATAACATCTGCTCAAGCTGTTACACAACTATTTGTATATTAGCAAACGTACATAGTGGAAAGACTCCCCAGTAACTCACTGAATTCATATCTAGGAAGATGTTTCAGCAAGCAGGCGATTTAATTTGCTTCCACTACAGACCCCAACACAGAACAGCTGAGGTTAGAAGGGACTTGTGGAGGTCATCTGCTCCAACCTCCCTCCTCAAGCAGAGACATCTAGAGCAGGTTGCTTAGTACCATGTCAAGGCAGCTTTTGTGTATCTCCAAGGAGGGAGACTTCACAACCTTTCTTGGGCGATCTGTGTTAGTGTCCTTGATAACCCTTGCTGTGAAAAAAGTGTTTACTGATGTTCAGATAAGCTCTTGTGTTCCAGTTTGCGTCCACTGCCTTTCGTCCTGTCACTAGACACCACTGGAAGAGCCTGACTGTCCTCTTTGCACCCTCCCTTGAGGTATCTATACACACAGATGAGGTTCCACCTGAGTCTTCTCTTCTTCAGGTTGAAGAGTCCCAACTCTCTCAGCCTCTCCTTACAGGAGATGCTCTAGTCACTTCATCTTTGTGGGACTCTATCCATTACATCCAGGTCTCTCTTACACTGGGGAGACTAGAACTACCAGAACTAGATCCAACATTCCAACTGTGGTTTCACCAGTGCTGAGTGGTTGTTTCACCTGCTCAGCGCTCAAGGAATATCTCCCTCGACCTGCTGGCATTTACTATGTTCTACCTCTTTTTTCTAGCTCTCTGTCAGTAAACACCTGGTCCGTCCTTGTTATTTTTAGTTGTTATAAGACTTAATCCTTTTCCCTTCAACAGGGCATATTTCAGCAGTCCAGTAAATCATGAGAATTACTCTAGAAAACATGATTGGTGCTTGTGAGCAAGGTTGACTACTGCCATTTTTAAATACAATTCATTTAATATGGATCAAACAGCAAACTTCCCTCAAGAAGTCCCAATCAGGGCCCACATTCCTCACAGCACACCAGTTGTGACCCCCTGACCAGCTAAACGTAGTTTCTTGTATGCAGATTATTAGCATACTGTATTATCAAATGTAGATACCTGTACCAGTTGGTAAGTGTCATCATGATATACAGTGATGCCAGGAAAAGCATGAAATGAAAGAAGGAGTAACTGTAAGTAACTCCATCCCTTTCATTATCTATGGCTCGGTGAACATCATCTCCATCATCAAGAGAGCCATCATTCCTGGGCATTCCATCCTCGATCAGTGTTGATTCATCGCTGGTCAGCATGAGCTTGTTAACTTGGCTGTTATTGGATGTTCGGATGCTGTATTTGACAGGAAAGGATGCAGTACCGTTACCCAAATGAATAAAATCTAGTATCTAACAAACAGAAGTGATACAAGCTAATAGGATTTTTTTTTAAAGCAATCTTACCTTGAATAGAGGACACACAGCAAAAACAAAATCAGTCCTACAATTCCTTGTGCATCCCACCACTGCACTACTTGACCTTGGGTTGGAATGGTGGTGGTATTGTAACCAATGATGCTCAGCAAACTTGGATTACAGCGCCTATCTGTGAAGGAAATTGTGTTAGAACTTATATAGACGTTTAAATATTTGTTCTGTTCTTCTTTATTTCTACAGTGAATGCAGGGTAATACAAAAAAACTCTGTGACTGTCAAAGTCCTGGATGATGAAAGCTCCAAATCTAATTGTAGCCTATGGAATCTCTAAAGCAGGCAAATGACAGTATGGTACGTAAAACCCTAGTACTGGTTTTGCTCTGCATATTAAATGTAAGAAATTCTACTGCTAAAAACCAAGTTTGACAACCATATAGCCTATAGATTGGTTATTAGAATCATCTCAAAGTTAGAAAAGAATGCTATAACTCTCAGCATCCACAGATAATACAGAAGAAACAGAAGAAAGTATCAGATAAGATTGTTTTCCCATAACACTTCAGTAGTTACACGGCCTCAGGCCAATGCTGTTACACAGAAGCATACAATATTGTCCATGATTAAGATTAAAGGGCCATTTCAACACCAGAGGCAATTAAAAGCCCCAAAATTAGTATTTGGCAGTTTATGTTCATCAACAGAATTGTTGATTTATTTATTATTAAAGATATGTTCAGTTGTTTTCAGACAAGATAAAATATCTTCCACTAGGAAAAATACAATCGGTAGCATCTCAGTCACCAGACAAGAAGCTTCAAACCTGGTATGGAGATGAGCCTTGTACCCATTTTAGACTACTGCAACCTTGTCAACAACATGTAGAAATTCTATACAATAAACATAAGAGCAAGTCAAAAACATGATATTTGAAAGAACTGTTTTGTCACTGTTATTACAGAAAGTTGGGGGCTGTGGGAGAAACCACAAACTATGCCTGCCTCTAACTTGCATAGATTTTAACACCTCATTCCAATACTGCCTCGCAAATAGGTGGAAATAGAGTTTACTGCTACCCTGGCACCCAAAAAGCCATATACTGCTGCTACACCTACCTGGTTCATTGGTCATGGCTGACCAAGTCAAATACATGGTATAAATTGTGATCACAGAAGACTGCAGCAAACCAGACCTTGGCTGAGATTCCTGTATGAAGTAGTCACAAAAAAGCAAAGTTAAGCATTTAAAAGGTATCAGGTATGATTGCATAAGAGGTTTCTAACACTGAAAAAATAATACAGAAAAACAAAAGATAACAGAAGATAACATACCTGAATCTTCGGCAGAATTGACATTACAGAAGCACCGATGCACAGCAACATGTTAACACTGATGAATGTCTTGTTTTCAGAACAACCTTCTGGATGAGTGTAATAAACATAAAACAAGACAATAGCTACTAGAGACAGCAGATAATTGACAGCTGTGGCTGACAGCAGAGCTGTGAAGAGAAACAAAAACAGTAAAAATTTATTATTAATAAACTAGTAAAACTGAAATAATATTGGGTGATGATCATGTTTTGGGTATTTTATATGAAGACAGAATTGGAGAGCAGCTCTTGGCTCTGAAATGTAAATGAAACAGATTTCTCTAAATAACCTTAGATGTTAAAAAAAAGTGAGCCCAAAGCCATATTTCATTTCCCAGTGCTCTAAGAGTAACCAAGACCACCAAGAATGAATATAGTTCTACTACAAATAATTTGGATAAAGGCTTAAAAAAGAAAGAACTACTTCTCCAATAGAAAGAAATACAAAACCTATTTCCAAATTCCATCTTACTAAGCATATTAAAGAACAAACTGAAGCAGCCACTACACAGACAGGCTGAGCTTTCTTTTGAAAAAAAAAAAAAAAACACATCTGAAACTGCTTTATTAAAACTAACATATTTCTCCAGTGAAATGACTTGTACTTTCCTTCACTATCTCAGCTGTTCCCTCAGTAAATGCCCGCACTGGGTTTACATAGTAAGATTCTGGTATCAGGGGGCTGCAGGGGTGGCCTCTGTGAGCAGAGTTCAGAAGCTGCCCCATGTCAGAGCAAAGCCAGCTCCAGCCGGGTCCAAAAGGGACCTGCTACTGGCCAGAGCTGAGCCAGGGAGCAACACTGGGTGGGCCTCTCGGAGAGCAGATTGAAAACGGGGGGAAAAACTGCTGTGCAATTGCAGCTGGGGGAAAGGAGTGTTAACCAGCCCTGCAGCACCCCAGGTAAGTGCGTAAGTAGGGCATGAGGTGCTCCAGGCTGCTGCGCCTCATGGAGAGCCCACGCAGGAGCAGGCCCCAGGCCGGAGCTGCAGCCTGTGGAGAGGAGCCCACACAGGAGCAGGGGTCTGGGGGGAGCTGCCACCCGTGGGGGACCCGTGCTGGAGCAGTTTGCTCCTGGGGGATGGACCCCGTGGTACAGAGCCGTGTGAGAGCAGTTCCTGAAGAGCTGCCTGCAGGCAGCCCCCACAGGCTCAGTTCAGGAAGGACAGCATCCCGTGGGAGGGACCCTGCGTAGAGCAGGGGCAGAGTGACCATGAAGGAGCAGCAGAGATAAAGCATTAGGGACTGACCACAACCCCCATTCCACCCTGCTACTCAGAGGGGAGGACACAGAAGAGGGTGGTTTGGGCAAAGGTTCTCTTAGTTCTCACTGCTCTAGTCTGTTAGTTATAGGCAATAAATTCTATTAATCTCCCTATGCTGAGTCTGTTTGGTCCATGAAATTAACAGGCAAGTGATGTCCCCCTGTACCTTTGAGGAGAGGGAATGAAAGAGTGGTTTTGGTGGAGTTTAGCTTCCCAGCAGGGTGAAACCACCACAGTATCTCAGAAGAATGACAGACAAACGTTTTGAGCTTATGCCTAACATGAACAGTAGTAGGCTATTTTATTTTTAATCGGTGCTAAGGTATAACAAAGCCTATGGCTGGGTGGAAGAAACACACTATAATAGCCACTTCTCTGCTCTCATAAATTGATACCATGTGCCTAGAGATTAGATCCCATTAGTCAGCAGGAGCTGCTCTTCTCCCACTCCCCACCCTCCACCCTCTATCTCCATTTTTAACTTGGTACCAAAAGGACAGCTTGACAACTGAGCTGAACTACACCATTGGATAAAGTGATATTTATGCTCAAAGTAGATCTTCTGCACTCTTATAAAATACACTATCGTGGTGAATGATATATTCAACATAGTATACAAGGAAATTAATTTATTTTTCAGTTGTAATACAATACCTGCATACCAGCATCTTGAGTTTCCTTCCTCCATTTTTTCAACCCAAGATTCATTCCAGGAGTGGGCAAAGTCAATAAGCAAGACCAGCTGAATAAGAATAAAGCAGAATGCTCCAGCCATACCTACGTAAAACCACACTGTAAAGAGAAATAAAACCAGTTTATAGAGCCTGTCTCTCAAACATAGAAAAGGCCTATAGCTATGCAGCTACAGGGAAAAAAAAAGCTATTAGGCTATCAGTACATGCTTAATTTAGTTTTAAAACCAGTACGATTCACCGTGATCCAGTAGAAGGCAATATTCTCTTACCAGTAGTAAAAGGTCCCTCTGGGATGAAGAAGGCTCCAACACTAATTGCAAGTGCTGTTGCGAATTTAAAGAACCAGAACCTAAAAGGAAAAAAAAAGGAAGTCAGGCAAGTACTGCAACATGATCAGCTTCACAAAGACTCAGACACTCAGACAACACAAAATGCATTCTTAGCAGGCTTTTTTATTTCATTCATTAACTCAGATTTTTCAAGATAAAAATCTTACTCTATCTACCCAAGTCATCTCCCCCCCCCCCAAAAAAAAAAATGATGCTTAAACCATGCTAGACTCAGTTCAATACTTATTTCCTATAAATCTCTCCCAGATGTACAAAACCAGGATGATACATAGTTGTAAGCTTTTTTTTTTTTACCCCCAAAGGTTTTTAACTAGAGTAATGAGGTTATTGAACTCCATGTATACCTAAGTCATGGGGAAAAAAAAAATCTTCACCTGTTCTTAATATTAAAACTAAAAAGATAAAGGATTTGGTTGGTGCCTACAATGAGAAAAAGTTTATGCCGGAGTTCCCTACCAGTCTCAAATCATTTCTTACACAGAGATGTATAAAAGCCTAGATTCTTCCCATATAACTTCAGACTTTAGGCTGATACCTGATGAGGATTTATCACAGCAGCAAAAACAATGGATTTATCCTTGTCAGAAATCAAAAAATTGCACATAAAGCCCTTGTTCAAAACCAGCAGCATTGCACTTTTTCCAGTAAAACATATGTGCTCCTGGACAAGCAACAGTTCAGGTGTCTCTTACATAGGAGACAGGGAAGTCTTTTAGTATTTTCCAAAGACTCACCACACACACCCCAAATGCAGACTGTTCAAATACCCTGCATAGGGAACTTGAAATTGAAAAATTACCCTCAACATAAGATGGTAAAGACTTCCTGATCAGAATGACACATAGCTCCAAATATAGGCACGATACCATCTACATGTACTTCAAAACTCAATATAGCTCGAAGACATGTACCATACCCTCACAAGGTCAAACAGCTACACGGCCTTCAAGTTTTCTAACCCTTCCCATATTTTTCCATATTTCAGTCACCATCTCCTGATCATAACAGCCCAAAGATGAGATTAAACTTCTTCAGAGAAGAACTCTTGAAAGAACTTCAACTGTTAGAAAAGAACTACGTAAGATTAAAGAAGCGCAGAATACGGAAAAAATTGAATTCACTGTGATATGAAGTGACCAAACCCAATATTAAAGCTGAATTAACTTTGGAAAAATATGGTATAATATATGTAAAAAATTACCACCAAAACCCACCAAAAAAACACCACCAAAACCCTAACCCCTAACCACTACCCACAAAAACTAGTTATTGAAACCACATGTGGTTTTTTAAGCAAATGTCATTATCAGATAAAGAAATAAGAATGGTTTCAATTTTGTGTAATTATTCTCTAATTCCAGATCTTTTAAAAGGATTTTAATGCTTTATCCACATACAGCTTGTGTGACAGCTGAAAAGGCAACTTCTCTGAAATAACACCTACAGCTGCCATGCATTCTGTGCAAGTCAGCAACAATCCTCTGTGGTTTTTTTTCCCTATTATTTTTATTACCCTGAGGCAAGAAGCCATCCTGGCTGCTGTTACAAAAACAAAGAAAGTGAACACTGGCACTGGATCAAATCAGCTGTGTTTGATTTACAAGTGTGAAGAAGTACATATGCATGGGAAACCTTAATACTCTGAATATTTCAAATGAATGACAAAGTTTACATTGTGTGTATCTTCAGTAATAGTTTGCTATTTCAAAATCAAAACCCACGGTTTCATAAAGCTACCTGTAGTAACTACCTGTTACAGAGATGTTGGAACTAACATCATTAAATATTTTACTGGTACTGTCAAAGAACATTTTTCCTTTTATCCTACTGTTCACACTAGATTGGCTAAGAGTAAACTGCTGTAGGTTGTATAAGAAGTACTGAAATTTGCATTGAAGCTCTAGGTAAGTGTATCAAGAAGATTCCAAACACCTGAGAAGTCATCTTCAGTAAAAGATCTTGTATCATGTAAAATGTTTTTTATTGTTAAAAAAAATACCTCACACACCCACTCCTCCAAGTGTTTGTAACAGAACATACTCTATCCATTTCCTTTTTGCTTTTAACAAGTATGTTTTCAGACAGTTACCTGTGGTAGTACTGGGAAGATTTAGGGGATACTCTCATGAACAAAAGTAAGGGGAGAAAAAAAGAATCTGAATTGAGTCCCGCACTGCTAATGCATCTTACCAATACCATATCCAGATTTTTTTTCTTTAGACCTAAACAAAGAAAAAGAACTAAAGCAATATTCTGTTCAGTCCTAATTATTTTCTTCCCCCCTACAGATTTAAGAAGTTACATTACACGTAGGTTGACCTTGGAAGAAAAGTATCACTTGAGTCAACCTGCAAGCTGAAATTCCATTAATATCTTCAGTCTCATAAAAGCAAATATTGGGACACTCAAAAACTACACACAACTTATTTTTCCTTATTTACAGAAGACTGAAGATAGCAAGGAGATGAGATGTTACTTATCTACATATAGAGAGAACCTCAATAAACAAAGTTAAACAGAATGCAACTCCTACAGGACAGATGAGGCTTTTTAAACTTTCTACTTGTGAAAAAAAGCTCAGTAGAATGAAACCTGGTACTGTTCATTTTTAAATTTTGTTGTCTTTGGACAAAAGCAGAAACTCATTTTGGGAAACATCTGGACAGATTACTCACTGTCACAGTTAAGGCTCTGACAACTGACACCATGCATATCTTTTTCTTTTACAGAAATTGATCTGTTCTAAGAATTCTAACTTTGAATGCCCTCTACTGCAACAATACTCCTGTCACTTTCCAAAATTCTTTGTTTGTGGAACAGTACACTTGACCAGCGTGCTTAACTGAAGGCTTCATTTTCCCAGTAGCTTTATCACACACACCGCCCACCTCACTTCTAATTTCTGTATCTTACCCATTGTGCACAGCTGCTCTTGGGTCATTGCTGCTCTTCACTTTGATCATCAGTAAGGAGAAGAGAAGAAAGAACATGGCCATACCAAAGCACACACGGTACACTGCTTTGTAACCAACTAATACATCGCAATTCACATGGCCGTGCACACCAGGAATGGCTGTTCCAATCCCTCCGTCACAAAATCCAGGAATCTGTGATAAACACAAGATACTTCAGTGATCTGTAAAAGGCATCCTGTGAGTAAATAGCTGTTAGCATTTTGTTAATTACAATTCATTACTATTGTAACTTTAACAACTACAGACTTTGCAGAAAGTGATATTGCACGGCTGTACAGTTAAACTCTAAACCAGAACATTAAATGCACTGAATTAAGAATTAAATGGAAAAACAAAAGGTTGCCTAACGGAAGTTACTATCTACCAAAAGTAGATATAACCTTGTATAACTAAAACTGTAAAGATCACCTAAGCGCTTCCTACTTCCCTGCATGAAAAAAATCCTACTGTCCTTAGTGAAAAATATTTTTGCTACACATTTCCAGACTTAAAATTTTAAGTTTTACAGCACAATGAAAACAAGACAAAGTTAGATTGTGGTTCTTTTACTCTTTTGTACTCTTATTAAGATCAAACAAAATCAATTAAGTGCAACAAACACAAGCATCTCAATAATAAACAATTTAAACCTCTACAAATATTAATCACATTTTCCTGTTTGAGGAAAGACTTTTCTTATTTAAGCTATTAAAGAAGTGATACAATTTTATTTCTAAATAGTGCTTTTCATCTATGCAATGATGCTCCTAGGAGTTCATCATTTATTTGATGTATAATCAAAGTAATAGCGATTGTGAAGCACAGGTGACAGCAAAACATTGTATTTCCAAATAAAACCCATGCTTTTGGGATATCGTTTACAGTTATCTGCAACATTTGTTCTACCAAACATGTTAGCAAAGAAGTAACCTGACCTTCTTCAGCTGCTCTTCCATTCCTGGTATTAACATCACACAGGCAACGCTCACACCGAGCAGTAAGAAGAACGCATAAATCAGCCTTGTGATGGTGGAGTTGTTTCCACTGGGGCAGCATCGGCACAGCAGACACGGGGCACTTCCACACAAACATGGTATCTGACAGGGACGCAGAAGGTAAAAACAAGTTATTTAGAAAGCTTTGCATTCCTTGGTTGCAATCAGGCTTTATGGATCTCCTGAAGTTAGATGGAAAATGACTCATCCTATGCATCTCATCACCAGCATAGACTGAGTGACTGCAACATGTTACAGAGCCTCCTAACAGCCTTGGCAGCGGTTCCTAATGTACCACTGTACAGTACAGTTACTGCCACATCAGAAGTAATCATTTATCCATTCAAAGGAATGGAAGACTGGGTTCCGGCTTACTTGTTCTGGTTTTTATATTTTAATTAATCTAATTAAGATTCAAGGATTACTTCTGCTTTGCAAATACATCCTCCCATCCACAGCTGCAGAGAGATGAAACATATCCCACAGAAAAAGTCCTAGTGTAAGCGCCATCTAGGTGTGCCTTCAGCATCTACTGGAGCTCGGCCAAAATCCTTACTGGGGCAGAGTCATGCATCACAGACAACAGGTAAAACTGCCTACAGATGGGGTTGCAATATGTTGCATTTTTGACAGCTACTCACATTTAGGTATCATGTAAGTCTCTGCTAGCTGGCAATGCATGCATTATCAGCTCTACCAAATATCAACAGCAAGAGTTGGACAGGAATGCTCTACAGCTGTAGATGCTAAGAGGGTTAACTGAGGACAAATTACTTGCATTCCGTGAAGTCTATTCTTAATCAGAAAGCTGGGGGAAGAAGGGAGCAGATTCACTGAAAACACATGTGCCTCAGCCCTTACCAATTCTCTGTCACTTGCTGCATGACAATTCAGGCAGCAAAAGAAAGGCAAGTGCCCACAACTAAATGTAAGCCAGAAGAGGGAAGATTCAATCAAAATGCCTTTTTTTCTTGTTTACCAATAAGTTATTTTATGTAAAAAAAAAAAAAAAAAGGAGAGATGGGAAATCCCAGTGAGTGGTTAATATCTAATGTTTTGGAGACCACATATTATTCAGTTTGAGTAAAATCTACCAATGTGAGAATCAAATGCATCCCCTGCTACAGTTGCCACCAGGTTCGTTAAGCAAGTACTGTTCCAAGTACTGTTCCATGTGATCTACAAGATAACCTGCAACCCACGCAGCCTCCACACCGCTGCAATCCTCACCACTCCCCCGGCACATGCTCAGGTACACCTCTGTCTGGCAACAAAAGCCACCACCAAAAAGCCACCCAAACACAGGAGAATAGGAATAGCAACAGGACCACATGACCAGTGCACATCAACCATCCAGGGTGAAGGCGTGTGCCAGAGAGTTCCTACAAATTGAGTCACTCAGCAAATAGGACACCGGCAGCCCGGCAGCACTGCCAAGGCCCCGGGGCCAGCAGAAGGCTGCCAGGATGCTGCTGGCAGGCTCCTGAAAGGCCCTCGGGAAGAGGGACACATCTTCTCTTCTGACAGGTTCAACCAGACCCACATGCTGCAGCCACAACCCAGGGCTTTTAAATGATTGCCTTATATTCCTCTCACTGCTCTTTCTTAAGGACACAAGAGCCAGGAATTTCCACTCTGCTATGGTACACCATCATTTTTAAATTAACAAACATCACAATTAAAATCACTTCGCTAAAAAAAAAAAAAAAAGTGAAATTAAGTAGATTTTCACTGTACCTATTCTAGTGTGCTCTTTTTGACCTCCTCCTCCTCTATTCAGAGAGACTGCAACACAAAGTGTAGGAAGATGATGATTACCAGCAGCTACATTAGGGGTGTCTGTGCTTAGTAAGCAGGAAACGTATGGCAAATATTGGCCAGATGCATCAGGACTTTTTAGAGCACTGATGTATTTATGGTATTTCCTCCCTCTGAATAAATAACCTCTCTACTGAAGGATATTCCTATTTTCTGCTCAAAACATTAATTTCTTGAACTAATTCTGTTTGCATTCTTACTTTTAAAGATATTGCCAAAAAAAGGTTGAATTGAGCAGAGCAGGATACGAGACTAGGTTCGCCTGCTGTAGAAAAGTTCGTGCGAGGACTGATGGGCACAAAAATAACTCCTCTGGGTTATACCAGTGTTAAACTGCTTGTTAAATGCCTAAGTAATCAATGCAGCTTCCTTCTGAGTGTATCAAAAGGAACACATGGGACTACACCTAACCTGGATGTTTCTAGAGGCTCACCGGAGCTGAAAGAAAGATGACTGTCCATCTCACTGGGAAACACGTGCACTAACTGAAGCAACGTGTCTCACTTGATTTTACATGTCTGAGCAACATCAGCTTTTAAAACACGTGGCCCCAGACAGCTCATTCTTACAGGCTGTGATCATGCACATCTCTGAGCAAGAGATACCTACCAATACTATTCATGCATGCTGGCTCCTGCAGGAAGCCACGTTACAGTCCCTCTTTCTTCCAAGAAGATACATAAATATACACCACTCCTACAATATTATTATACTACCAAATTATATTATTATACTATCATCAAAACCACTGCTAATGAGTAGTAGCCTTCAAATAGAAGAAGGAACAAAGAGGAATCTACCCACAGAATGCAGTTTATAGGAGATAAGGACAGTCTCTGTCAATTTCTTTCCTCCCAAATTCAGAGCTCTGGTCCTACAGAAAATACCACAGTACAAAGAGCAAGCTACTATTACACACATCAAAGCTTAAAATTAACTCCTCAGGTGAAATTCAGCTTAGTCACAGATGCAGACAAAGAGCTACTCTGCAATTAGTTTTTAGCTCGTTTTCATAAGGAAGCTAGGACAATAATGGGCAAATCATGACAACAAAAATTCACTGCCATCCAATAACTCTTGAACCTACTGACCAACATATATTCCTGCACATTTTTTAGAAAAGAAGCAGCTCAGTGGTGTTCATGGATGAACAATAAGAACACGCCTATTCTAGGAGCAGCCAGCCTGACAGACAAGCTAACTCATGCTTGCTAAACTCGTCACTTCCTTCTCTAGGACAGTGGAAATTACAGGAGGATCGCACAAGATGAATGTCACAGGACACAGGAGAAAGAAAACCCCATAAGCGTACTGAAAGTCAAGCGTTACTACTACTGATGCGCACAGAATAAGCTCTTGATATCAAATGTAATCTTCTTAGTGGGATAAAGTCTAAATGATTATACACTGCATTCAGTGTCTGCCCAAACACTAAGCCCCCACTGGGCCTAGTTTGGTTTTAGCTACATCATCCCTACCCATACGCTTAAAGCGACCAATTCAATCAAGATGCTTGCTTTGACAGAGAATATTAAAGCACATGAAGCAGCAGACGAGCTGTTTCAGAGAGCACTGCAAAATAAGCAAGCCCCAGCAAAACCATCAGGACTGACTGATCAATCCAGGCCAACGGGATCAGAAACCTGTTGGTGAGATGACAATGGTCTTTAAGGCTTCTGTCCACCCCGTCTCTCACAGTCTCTTCTTTGCTCTTACAGACTGCCAGATCAGCACAGCCCCGCAGAGTGCAGTCACAACCGGGAGTATCACCACACAAAAAAAAACGCAGAAGAAATGAAGGCACGAGGTTGAATGCCGAGGTCAGTTACTCAGCACTGCTCTGAGTGACACAATGCACGGCCCCACAAAGCAATGCCAGCGGCAGCGTCTTCCTAGAGAGAGCAGTAACCCCATTCGTGGCACAGCCTGCCCCAACACAAACCCCACATCTGGCTCCCCCACGCCCCCCCCCATAGCTGGTTCCTCTTTCAGAGCCATGAGTTGTTTACACTGACACACCCTTAGGGACCACAGCCACTTTCGACTCCTATGCTGTGTAGGCTTTAAGTGCCGATTAGCTGTGGTTTTAACTGTGGAAAGAAAGTCAACGCTTTAAAGCCATCAGGAAAATAAAAAAACTGTTTGCCTAAACACTTTAAAGGAAGGGATGGGAGTTACCCACAGTAAATCTAATTTAGTCAAGATTATATGACTACATAAGTCATTTTACTTAGAAGACCATTAGCGGAACATGAAAGCATTTCTCTCTAGAGAAAACAATACTCAAAAGCAAGAGCAACTACACGGGGATTCTTCATGCACTGCAAACACCAGTCAGTCACCAAAACGGCTGTTTGTGCCCTGAAAATGCAGTGTGTATTAACTTGAGCATTTTCATTACAACTAGCTATACTGTCACCCACTATTTGACAACAATTAAAGATGTTAAGGTATTCAGCTAGCAATTAAAGCCTAACTAGCTTAATCCATTAAGTGGAGTTTAAAATGTTGATTAAAGCAAAATGAACACTGATTGTACCTCTTTAGCAGGATATTATCAGCACTCTGGTAGCTTATTTACATGCCTATCAGCCTGGAAACTTACTTCATACTCAGTAATTTACCATCTCTATGATCCTGAATTTGCACAGTTGATTAAGGAGTTATGTTATCATCACTGTCAATACCATCCTCCTAGGAAAAAATAAAGTTATATCCATTGGTGTATTATAGTATCAAGATAGGACCTTGAATCTATATGAAGCTTTGTTAGACTACTAAGTTGGCAATATGAGCACCTGTTTAAATAGATATAACTTTACCTAAGCACAGTGAAATATTTTTGGTATGGAAAATTTAGGTTTTCACAATCCCATTGATATTTTCATCCCAAATATCTGAAGATTCACCATCCACGTGACTGTGAATTGTTCACACAGGGCCTAGATTTCGAAAGACATAGCATCATCCCTTAAAGATAAGGCAGTAATGCCTCGACGGGGAAGATACCTGCCGGGAAGGACCTTCACCGATTTTTACGTTCCTCTGCGCGGCGCTAACAGATGTAACCCCCCTTGGAGCACTGTTTCCAAGCGCTCAGAGGCGGCTGGCAGCGCGGGGCAGGGCGCTGACACCACGGGAGCACGGCGCAGAGACGCCCCGACAAGACAAAGCTGTCACAGAGGGCGGAGCTGCCCCAGACAAAGCCGCAAGGAAGAAGCCCTGAACACAGCGGCCGGTAGTGGGGCATTACACGGACGCTGCTTCCCCAAACCCAACACCGAACTCCGCAAACACCGAGTTAGGGACGGGGGAGCTTGGACGCCTCCCACTCGGTAACGCGGCCTCGGAAGCGCCCGGCGGGGCAGCGGGGAGACGCCCGGCGGGACACCGGGAGGGGAGAGCCCGTGAGCGGCCTTACCCAGCTGGCGACGGAGCAGAGCCCCAGCACGCTGCCCATGGTCCGCGCCGGGCGGGGCTGCACAAGATGGACGCGGCGCCGCCGCGGGCTCCGGTGGGGGCTGTTTACGGCTCGCACAGCGCTTCCGGCTCCTGGGATGGCGGCGGCGGCGTCACGTCCGGGGGCGGGGCCAGTGCGGCAGGGGGCGGGGCAAGGCGAGAGGCTCCCTGTGGCTGCTGCTTCCCCGCCCGCTGCTGGTGCGGTCCCGGAAGCAGCAGCGGTTCATAAAGCAGTGCTTCGTAGTCCCGAACCAAAAGCGGTTTATACAGTAATGGGATGACCAAGGAATAGAAAATGTACATTTTAATAATTAGGCAATATGAAAGATATTTTTTCACCTACAAAAACATGACCATCTTACTTGTCCAATGTAGTTTAATGTTGAAAAGCTTTTATTTGATAAGTCAGAAGGATAAATAATTAATTTTAAAATGAAGTACTTAGCGGTAGGACAGTTCATCTCATAAGGAGTAGACAATACATGGCTTCATCTTACAAATTAAGAAAAAAGATTTATGAGGAATATTTTCATGCTACTCACAAACTTACATTCATAGTAACTTAGGAAGTTAGGTACTTCATGCTGAGCCTGGAGTTATCTATGAATGTTGCTGAATCTATCATCTATAATTGATTTTAAAGTTAGCTGTATTTTCAAAATAAAATATGAAGAGAAAAAACTGAGAAGGAACTTTTGTGATCTGATGGTTTAAGACTGTTGTCCAACAATAATAATAATTAAAAAAAAAAGGAATGGGAATAATTTACATAGTGGTTATACCTATTAATTTGAAATGCAAGCACATCGAATTTAGGGGACACTGAATGCTGAACTGAAATAGAATGCAACCTTTCTGTCCTAACCAATTGGTTAAAAGAGGTTTTGAAAGGTATTTAAAGTAAAAATGTTGCTAAATTGAGGTACTAGGTGGTGGGAGACACAATGGACTGTTAGGTAGATACATTTGCTCTTTCTCTGAAGTCCACATGCCAGTAGCCATCAGGCTCTCCTTAGCCTATTACAAATCCGTATCTCCTAGTTCTGTGCAAACACAGCAATTTGGGTGCAGATGCCCTCTGATGTGAATGTGAAGCCTGAACCATCTTCCCCATAATATTAATGGGATAATATACTGTAATACAATGGGACCTTTACCTGTGTTAGGTAATGGAAGTGAAATTGTAGTGTGCGACAAGGAAGAGAAAAGATATGGGGAGACGAAGGCAGCAAGCACTGCTTTTTCTCCTACTAGAGCCCAAGCCTGGGGCCTGTAGGTGAGGTAGGTGCTCACCCTCCATCCATCTGCTCCCAGGGTGGCAGCAGAAGGGCAGGGGTGGGGGGAAAGTCTTAAAGCCTGTTCAGCTAGGCCAGTAAAGCCACAATAGTAATCCTTAATGATCACTTTTGTTTGTGCGCTATTTTGAGCCAGTAAAGTGTGCTTTGTTCATCTTCTACATAGTACTGCTGCAATAGACAGAAGATCTTGCAGGACCAACATCACCTCACAGGCAACACTGTGGCTAGCTTCATCTAATGAACTGGGTTCCTGTCTAATCTCTCAAAATGGGAGTACTTACCTTTCCTTCAGGAAGGTTTAATTTTTTTGGAGTCTCCAAATGTGTGTCTGTAGTGGTTTCACAACAACAGGCAGCTCAGCTCCACAATTGCTCATTTACTTTCCTTCCTTAACAGAACGGGGAGAAAATGAAAAAAGGCTCAAGGATTGAGATAAGGACAGGGAGATCACTTGTCAGTTACTGTTATGGACCAAATATTCTCAGCATAGGGAGATTAATATAATTTATTGCCCATCACTAGCAGACTAGAAGAGTGAGAAACTAAAAGCAAGCTAAAATCACCTTCCCCCATACACCCTCTTCTACATCCTACACCTGAGCAGCCCAGGGGAACTGGGGGCTGCGGTCAGTCTCTAACACTTAATCTCTGCCTCTCCTTTATGGTCACTCTCTGCCCCTGCTCCCTGTGGGGTCCCTCCCATGGGATGCCGTCCCACAGGCAGCAGCTCTTCAAGCACTGCTCCCACACAGCTCCGTACCATGGGGTCCATCCCCCAGGAGCAAACTGCTCCAGCACGGGTCCCCCACGGGCGGCAGCTCCCCCCAGACCCCTGCTCCTGCGTGGGCTCCTCTCCACGGGCTGCAGCGTGGAGATCTGCTCCGTGTGGGACCCATGGGCTGCAGGGGGACAGCCTGCTCCACCAGGGGCCTCTCCACAGGCTGCAGGGGAACTGCTGCTGCCTGCCTGGAGCACCTCCTGCCCTCCTGCTGCACTCACCTGGGGGGCTGCAGGGCTGATTCTCACTCCTCGCTCTCCCAGCTGCTGCTGCACAGTAGTGTTAGTGGTTTTTGTTGTTGTTGTTGTTGTTTTTGTTTGTTTGTTTGTTTTTCCCTTCTTAAATCTGCTCTCACTGACGTAAAAACAAAATCACTTATTGGCTCAGCTCTGGCCTGCAGCGGGTCCCTTTGGAGCTGGCTCTGATCTGCTATGGGGCAGCTTCTGGATTCTGTTCATAGAGGCCACCCCTGCAAAACCTCTGCTACCAAGTCCTTGCCATGTAAGCCTAACACTGAATCAATAATTAATGTGTTTTATTTTCTTCTTCAGTATTCTCGTGATCTTCATAGTCTACTCTTTCTCGTTACAAAAAGCTCTGATAGCCAACAGACAGTTTCTACCCAGAGCTACCTGATCTCTTTTATTTCAACCTATTAAATCACATCATTGTTCTCTGAGTAGTTAATAATTTCTGCTGTCTTATTTGTAGTATCTGCTCTGGAAAGATACTGAAGCATTACGTACACTTCACTGAACCAAGTCCTCCTCCTCCATCACATATTTTTCAAGAAATTACATGAGAGAAGATCTGCTACAGGAATTTATCTTCTGAAATTTTATTTCACTTTCAAGAGAAATACAGCTTGCCTGCCAACTATTAATTATTCTCTGAAATCTTGGTTGTGTGGATACAGTTTCTCAAAATTATTCTTCAGGAATTTGAAGCACTGTTTTGGCTGTTCATATTCTGCTATGGAAATACTTAGGACTTTGTTTTACCTTCAGCAATGATGGTAAATACTTTCCTTTGTAATGGAGTTTCTTTTAACTAGTTGCTGTCAGTCCACCTGCCACTAGAAAACCCTCTTGCAGCATTGTTAGATTTGAGTCTCTTTATTTCCATTGCAGTGCTTGAGTTTTATTCAGTTTGAAGAGGGATGGAACCCCTTCACACTCAGAAATCTGCCTCAGATTGCTTTCCAAATGTGATCTCCTGTTTTCCTGTGAACTTCTTGAACTTGTATAGATATGAGAACCATTGATGTCTGTTATCTGAGTAGCTGTCTGAAAATGTTTAGAAAATATTTTTATATAATAATATTTTTATATTATATATATATATATATATATATATATATATATTTCCTCTATTCTCATTTCTGTTAGGGAGCTTATTCCTAGAAATTGGATTTCTGTCAGATGCATATTGGAAAATGAGTTAGGATTTTTCCAAACTAGAGACCACCAGTCTATCCCATGGTCTGCATATGTAACTTCCATCTACCCCTTCAGTGAGCATCAGTTATGTAAAGGGTTCTGAGCTGCTTTGTGGGGGGTCACAACCATGGCCATACACACTTTAACCTGTGGAGAAAAGCCTTGGTTACCATTTTGTCTGCTGAGTCCATGTCCTCAGACTGCTGGCAGGAAGGGCGAGCTATAGAGAAGATACAGTAAAGAGGCGTATTTTAGGCAAGGCTTTTCCAAATACATCATTTTATGTTAAAGGTGTCGGAGATCTAGGGACTCCCACGTGCATAATAGCACAAGTGTAATCCAGGACAGGTCAGACAGAAGCTTTATGATGCTGAACATGGTGAGTGCATCCAGACAGTATCTCCCCCCTCTGCTCCCATGTTCTTTGCCAAGGGAATATAGAGACAAGACCCTCAGAAGGGAGAAAAAAAAATCTTTTGAGAAGGAAAAGCCTTCCGACTTCAGAACGGAGAGAGGAAAACGAGGAAGGCTTTTGTTCCACGGCACGGCGACACCCGTGCGGCGAGCATCCCCTAGAGGGCAGCGTAACACAAGAGTGGAAACGGCTCACGGCTGTGCACGGCGCTCGGCAACGGGATGGTGGGGGGTGTTTTCATCTCAACAGTTAACAGAAAAATAGTCTACAGGCATCTATTCCTACAATAAATCTGTGTACAGCGCTACGTGCCTTTCGTTTTAAGCTATATTTAAGTGAAATCTACAAAAATCCTTTTTTTACTATTTTTTTTTTTTCCCTTGATCCTTTAAATGAAATGTTAGCAATAATTTCTGTGATAACAGATTATGATATCCAGGCTTATATCTCTGTTGTCAGAGAGACTTCGAGCACAAAAGAATTTACATAATCCCAAAACATAAAACTCCTGTTTCTGGTGGACTGTACAGAGACTGATATGAGATAGAACTGAAGTGAAATGGAGTTCAGAGGCCATGATTTTAAAGGACTGGAGTAGATGTAAATCTAATTATAATTCCAAGAAACAGATAGGAGTAGAGAATAAATATTTGTCTTGATCTCCCTCTTACAATTGTTGTTGTTGTTCTAACAAACCCTTTTTATTTTGGTAAAATTAAATGATGTAGTGGATTCAAATGGTGGAGCATTACTATATATTTTTATAAAATTATGTTGTCATCTTCAAAAATGTAGTACTGAGCAGAAATCGATAAGCAACATATTTTTAAAAAATAAATATGTATTGATTTAATCAATCTTTAGAAAACAATGAATAATTTGAAATGTTTTTTACAGTACTGTAAAAAAAAAAAAAAAAAGATTTTTTTTTACTGTCATGAAGCAAAAAAAAAAAAAAATCATCAGATTGTGCAAACTGCTGTCAGTCCATTCTTGGCATCAGAAGGTAAAATGAAGGTTGGATCAGGGCTGTTATTAACGTTCCTGCTAAGCCTCATCACAGACATTGTAAGTGAGGGAGGAAAGCTAATTTTTACCTCTGACACTGCTATTGTCTGCTTGGAAAAAAATCTCTCCAAAGGTAAAATAACAAGACAGTTCCGCATCTCGACATAATGCTTTATCTTCTTAACAGGAAAAGACAGAAACATTTGCAATACAACACCTTCAATTTGAGTAGCATATTACGATCCAGTGTTTTTAAATAATGGGCATCTTGTACACTGCTGCTGGCATTCTGCCTTTCATCAGTGTGTGATGCATGCCCTTAAAACCCAATATTGACAACTTTCAGTCTATTCCTATCTTTCTTAGTGGTCCAAAGATGGGAAGCTTTGTGTTCATATTATTCATCATTTTTTGGCAAATAGATGCCAACAGCAGGAAGCTTTACTTGTAATGTATCTTTCAGTTTAGCCAACAATATGAATTGCTTCTCCTTTGGTGGAGCATTGGATTGTTCTGCGCTGTCACATCCCTGTGAGATCTTCTGTGGCACCAGTGCTGTCCATGCTCCCATCTCCCTGTAGGGAAGTGATCAGCCAGTGAGTGGTACCCTGCCTAAGCCCTCCTCCTTCCCCCAGGGTTAGCAAAGTAAGTATGACCTTTCAGTTAGAAACCAAACCAGCTCCTTCATGCTCTTCATGTAACGCTGAGAGTCTATGATTTTTGGTGAAGGCAAGCAACCAGCAGCTGCAGTGACAGTGCTGAGGAACTGGCACATCCTCTGTGTGTGAAGTCCCAGAATTGATGGTTCTCTTCAAACACCTCATAGACAACTGGGAGAACAGTAGATGCCTCCAGGATCCTTGATTAACTCAGGAGTAACTTGGGAGTGGATGGTAACATGCTTCTCTTCACTGAGATTTTGCTGAGAAATTATTATTTTTTTCCTTAGAAGGTTTCCTCAGCTTTTACTCTGAGCAGATTTAACAAAAATTAGTTCAGATCTTAAAGCTGTGCTATCACCACCTGTGTGTGTGCGTATAAATTATCCTAATAGGTGTGGACACACACAGTTTTTGTTGTTTTTCATTTTTCATGTAGATGTGCATATATATATGTGTGCATTTACATATCTGCATGTTGCACATCGATGTACATATACACATACACAAATACGTGCACACATATGTACCTGTTTGCATTAAGATATTACTTGAAATGATCTGCCATACCAGAACTTCAGATGAATTTCTTGGCACCTCACTTTTCATTTCCACATTATATGCACACATCCATTTGGTTTTTACTTATTTCTGTTAGTAATGGCTAATTTGGAGGCAAATTCTTTTCCTGATTTTTTACAAATACCTCATAAATTGTGAGTGAAATTTACATCTGGGCCAAAACCTTAACTGGCACAGGGTCACCTGTCTTCATTGAATTTAATGGAGATACTTGTCGCAATCTTAATTAAAAAGGTGATTATTTTTCTATATATAGTAGGCAGCATATATAATTATTCAAGCTGTAACATTTTGTTAATTGCATCTCTTTTGAAAAATACATGTAACTACTGTCTCATCTAAAAGTAAGTCAAGAAATTTAGGTATTTTTAGCTCAGGATTAATAGGCAAGACTTAAATGAGACAATTTCATTCTAAATGACCTCAGACTTTTATACCTCACAGTTAAGGCCTAGGCTAGAGGAAGATAGTGGTCTAGCCAACATCTGCTTAATCTGTTTTCTGGACAGCAGTATCTGGAGCAGTCTATTATTGCAGTAAGGTTTTTTGTTTTGTTTTGTTTCAGTAACCTTTAAAATACATACTGATATATAAAAGCCAAACTGTTACAGAAAGCTGATACTTTTTCAGAGAAGTTTATTACTATTATTATTTTTATTTTCAATGGTTGTTCTGTATCTGCAGGGATGTTATTGGATCTATGCTGATATACAGCAGTTGTTACTAGTTGTCTTATCAATAACCTTCCCTTCATTTTCAAAGGCAATGAGGAGATTATTTCCCTCAGTTATGTGCTCCTGCTAAACATACAGTTTGCCAGTCATGAGAGGCAATACTCTAATCCTAAAATATAATAACAAGGAGATAAAACAGTAGGGTTTTACTATTTGCTCTGTAGAAACATTTACCTGTTGAAGTAACAAGAAAGAAACAGCTGAGGATCATTTTGCTATTAGGACTGGTATTTCAGGAAGTAGGTCTAATTTCAAATAAATTAATAGCATTGGTGGGATCAGATGTTGTTCACCAGCTATTCTGAACAAAATAAAATATGAATTTGCTGAACCCCTAAGTATTATTTAAGTGGATCTGGCAGTTCTCCCAGAAGACAGAGGACAACAAATGTGATACCAATTTTTCCAAAGGCTCCAGGTACACCTGCACAGCTCAGCCTATGGGGAACACACGCTTCACAAACCTAATAGTACTCTTTAGAAAAGTTAGTGAGCATATGAATAAGGGTGATTTGGCTTGTACAGTGTACCTGGATTTTTAAAAAGCCTTACACAAGGTCCTCAGGAAGAGCTTTCAAAGAAACTAATCAGTCATGAAATGACAAAAGAGGCTCCCTTTTCGATTAATAGCTGCTAGCAAGATCCATCAAGGGCTATTAAACATAATTGTCCAGTTGCAGCCTGTATTCAGGAAATCCTTAAAATGGTAATTGCTACAACTAGGATAGCAAAGCTATCACCACCTGCTCGTCCTTCACTTACACTCTTTCCTGAAGCATTTGCTATTCGTCTGTCAGGCACATAATGCTGGGCAAGGAGACTTTTACTCTGACCTAGGGCAGCCTTTGCGATATTCTTAGGTAAGTATAGAATTATACACTAAGGGATAAAAAGTATCTACATTTTTCTCTTTTTAACAATAAAAGATTTCTTCCTCATGTAGCATAATAATTTTATATAAAAATAGAATAACAATTTCCACATCAATAGCTTCTTTTATGAAGGAAATCGAACTTACAAAATTGTCCTTTTTCTGTCCAAAATTATCCCTTATTGTCCTTTTATTTTATTTTTTTTTAATCGTCTCAGTACAATGTAGGGGGCAATGCAGGAACACATCATTTGTACAGGTTTTAGAAGATTTTTGAGGAAGGAACATCATGCCCACAGTCTGATGAGTTATGGTGAAGACGCCTCCTTTGCAGAGCTCTGGGAGGCTGGTGAGCCAGAAATACTTGTGTGCTTGGCAGGGCTAGGCTTGGGTAAAGTCCTGAAGTACTGACCACGAGGAAGGGTTGGACAACAACAGGAGCTCTGCATTGGTAACAACTTGTATAAGAGAGTGTGAGAGTAAGAGAGACAGCAAAACTCTTCCAGTCAACTCTTGTACATGTAAGCATTCTACCCTACTGTACATATTTCCCAGTGTGAGAATATATAGTGATAAACTCAGATGTGGATGCAAAGAAGTCCTATCTCCTAAACAAAACTGTTAGTAGGAAAGATTTATGTCTGTGTTCTAAACAGGAGAACTGCTCTCTCAGTCTGTTGAGCTTTCAGGATGACCTTCTGGCAAGCCATAATGGTTCGCTGCTATTTTTTGGAGTTGTACATTATCGCCTATGTGTAAATATAACCCAACAGTAAAAGGCACCATGTATACTGATCAATGCATTCAAGAAAGCAAACTGGTGTTTATTTTCAGAATCCTTTGACTTCATATAGAACTCATTTTTACAGAGAGAGAGAAAAAATCATTTTCAGATATAAAAGCCTAAAATTATATGTACATAAGTCCTCTGTAGTCCCAACAACTTCAGCTGAACTTCCTGATTTTCTGGACCTGCAGCTAGCAGACCACTTGGGCCATCCAGAAATCATGCCTAATTTTAGGTCCCTCTTCCTCTTCCTCTTTTTCTTTTTCTTCTTTTCTTGTATGGACAACTTATTTTGCAGAATCAAAAGTTAAACTGATTTAATATTGTGAGAAAAAAAAATAACACTGAAAAATATTAACAACCTTCTGTAATTTTTCTTCTTTGGCTTAACAGGCTGGTTTGAAAAACAATGCTTTTTCACTGCTAAATCTGTCTCATCATTCATGGTATTCCACACTGAAGTAATGGTATTAGAATAGTTGCTTTGTAATAATGGTGGCAAAGCCACAGGCTAGAGGCAACATTCAGAAGCATTACTATTTCTAAGACTTCTCTGGAATATTTTCATCATTTATTTCCTCTTTATGCATATGAAATTAACCAAGCATAGCAAGGTTTTGTTTCATACATCTGGTTCACTATACTGCATGGGGAAATTTGTTATCATGAAAAATAAAGGAATCTTAGTATTTTTCCTTATTTATTTATATTTCCTAAATTTCCCTTAACAGAGTCTCTCTTTCAACAGCCTCACAACTTATTTCAAGATGTTTAAGCACTGTTGAGGGACTAGAGCAGAACTTTTTTGGATTGGAGACAACCAAAGTCCAGCTGATCAGTGGATGGAGCTGGCAGATAACGTGACAGCTGCTGCAAAGTCTGAGTATCCATGGCATGCCCCTCTTCCACTGCTCCAACTGGCAAGCTCACTAGGGTACATAAGAATGATGGTGCTTCAGGTACTAAATTATGACCTATAACCACCTCTGATGTTCAAGCATTGACCCAGAAGACATTATCAAGAAAGATAAAAGTTCAAGGAGGTACTAAATGCAAATGTATTTCAGGTATTTGCTTCAATACAAATAAGCTGTATTTATTGACTCCTGAGTTACTGAGGTCTATTGGATAATATTCTGGATAACCTACATGGTTAACCTCATGACCTCAGAGATACAGCTTATTTTAGCAACAAAGTTTCTGTTCTTTGGGAGTGCTAACACCTCTCTTTCCCCCTGCCCTTTTTTAAAAAAGCTGTTTTAAGTTTTGTCCTTAGACTGTCATTTTGCCTATATTTATTTCTGATAAGATTATTTTTCTTCTTGAAGTATTTATGTTAAAAGAGGGACACTGGTAGATATCTGGCAATGACAATGATGTCAGGAAAAGTTTACATAGTCTGCTGTGAATTCAACATGTTCCCTGGAGGATCCAACTCCTGTACTTAAAAACTGACACCTGAGAAAGAGGGATATTTGTTTAACTATGCAAGAGTTTAGAGGATATCTATCTAGTCTGCTACTAAGAATAATGTGGCAATACTGCTTATTCATTACTAGTAGTTTTCTGATTTCTGCTTATTGCAGATTGGTTTATTGTAACCTAAGGCAGGAAGAAGAGTCATGGTCATTTTTATTAATCTTCTGGCACAAGGTTTTTTTTTGGTGTTTTTTGTTTGTTTGTTTGTTTGTTTGTTTGTTTTCCTTGTTTAGTACTGGTGCAACTGGATTTTTGCTGTTTCATCTCCAGTAAATATTGTCTAGTCTAGATCTGCTTTCTTATTTTTTTTCAGGCTTTTTCAGAATATTACAACAAATTTGCTTGATTTGCTCCACTATATTTTGTATAAATACATTTATTTTATATAGATATCCTTTCTGACTAAAAAGTATTTCTCTTATATTTAATCTTATGTCTTGTATTTTGTATTTTGTATCTTCTATCTTGTATGTCATGGCAACTCAAATTTATCCTACAAAACATCTGTCTTCAAAGACAATATATGCCATTGGCAATGTGTTGCAGCTGTACAGGAAACGTATTCATCTAAAGGAAATGCTGCCTGACCTCCCTCCATCTCTCAGGCATCAGATCCCTAGCCTGGGGCAACTGGGCTCCTCTGGCCCTCCAGAACCTGCATTAGTCAGCAGCATGGTCAGGATGGCCTTTGCCAGCTCCTCCTTACACTGGCATCTTACTCTTAGCACAGTTTGTCCTGAGCAGACAGAGTTTCACACCTACCCTGACAGAAACCTTTCAATGCTGAATGAGGTTAACCCCTGTTTCAACTCCAGGGTTAAAGGTAGGACAGTCAGACTGGTGTGGTGCTGTATGCTGGTGGGAATTGGCACTATACTTCTCAGCAGCCTCCCACCACTTCTAAAATGCCCCCCAACCTGCTTTGTTTTGGGGCAAATTGATATGGCAAAAAGTGACCAAGTTGCAAATAGCATTTGCCTATATTCATGTAGCAAAGCTGTTTTAGGTGGACATGACATGTCTCATAAAAAAGGCAATGAGATTTCCTGCCAGCACTTAGTAATGAATCAGAGCTTGGAGACAAAGATGTCATTCTTGCCTACCCACCTGGTACACGGATAAGAAAAGAAAGCTTTACAGGCTATACAACAACAGAGGCAGGTTTCATTTTTGGTGCTCCAAGAAAAATAATAAAATATAATTTGTCTTTTTTTTCTTCTTCTTCCCAGGTTGTAACATCTCTGACAGCAGCATGTCAAGTGCTGGAAGTTGAAAAAGCAAGTGAAAGAGCAGGGTGGTTTTAGGATAGTTTCAGGGCAATGTGGATGGTAGTTGAGATAAATCGTGGTGCTGGACTGAATGGTGCTAGGGGTCTGATAAAGGTCACTGTCCAGTACCCATTATCTGGGCTAAATCAGAGGCCAAGAAATACCCTCATCTATCTCTTGCAATGTGGCAAAGTGAAGGCCACTCAAAAGCTTTCTTAATGCTTTCTTAAATGATGTGCCTCATTAACTTCTGGTTCCCTGAGCTTCCCTGTGTGGTCAATGAGAGGATGATAGTTAACCCACTGCTATTTTTCTCACTCAAGAGTCTGAGGAGAGAGGGCTTTAAACTTTGCTATCTTCTCAATAGGACTCAAAGCTTCAGGATAACACTGAGATGTGTTTCAGGAGGTAGATGAGATCCTTGCTGTATATATTTTGTAATCCCAATGATGGAGAATGAAAGTGGAGAGCAGCAGGATAAACCCAGACTTGCCCAACCAAGCAGTCACACTCCTGTGTTATATTCAGTTGGTACACACCGACCGACTATAAATATGTTTTTATAAAAATATATTTTATATAAATATATTTTTATTTCAAATATTTTAATTGATTTAGAAGACCACCCATCTGCCTATCGTAAACTGTCCCATTTTCTACTGGATGATTAGGGAATTATGAAAGTGGAAAAAAAACTCAGTCTGTGTGCCTTTTACATAGTGATGATTAGAAATGTATGAAAGCTCTATACTGCTGCTAGACTGTCATGGCAGGAACTTCATATTAAGTTTGATTTATTGAAAGACCACATGCACCATTTCTGTAGTCATCAGACTTCTGTGTGAATCGTTGTAACTGGTCTCATGATAATGGAAAGACTACAAACAAAGATGCTGCTGTGGCGTCCTGATACCACATGATGTATGAGTAAATTGGAGATAGACCCATCCATTGGTTCTGCACAAAGATATAGTTTCTAATTGGTACCATGTGACAACATCCAACTTTTATTTGAATATGATTTTTATTGGAATTGTCTTGGTAGCTTTGGCTGGACATTCCACATTTTAATTACCATCGGGGAAAAATATTTCAGTTCTGCTTCTTAAAAGCTCATCTCTTTTCCTGCTCCATCCCTGACAGCCTTTCCAGCAGCTAAATTCTTGTTCAAACTGCTTGCCTCAGAAGTGAACAAATCTGTTATGTTCATTCTTATTCTCTTCTTCTATGGTCTCATTACCTGGTATAATGTTTTAGACCTCCAATCCACAGTGATTATCCTCTTAATGATTTTCTGAATTATTAATATCCCCTTTCTACAGAAGCCCAGAGCGTCTTGCACAAGGTTACATAAGAGGGTCATGCTGTATCTTCTAATCCATCTTCTGTGCCTTAATTTTCATCCTTCTTCCCAAGTTTTCTAGAGAACAAAACATTTGCTTTTCTAGTATTTTCAGATAACTATAATTATCTGACTGAAACTAATAAACACAAAGTTAAGAACTTTGATCTTCGAGGCTGCTTAAATTTGAGATTAATTTTACGACTAGGTAAGGATTTTTTATTATTATTATTATTTTTTTGGGGGGGAAAAAGTCTGCTTAAAGCTGAAACCATGTAATGAAGCAGCAAGAATAAGACTATAGGTGATCAGTCACACTGCTTGACAGCTGAATTATAAAGATTAATTCTCCAGTAAAGTCACTACTGAGAAACTTCCCAAAAGAAATTAGTTCACTGATTCACTGTAGGTTTCTGAATGGTGAGTACATAGAAACAGCCTGTTTTGTAAAGCTAACTTGACATGCTCCAAACAACTGATTCATTCTGAGAAGGTCTTTCATAAAATGTCTTCTTTCTGCCTTTTTTTTATTTTTTATTTATTTATTTATTTTTTAAGACAAAATATGCTTTCACCCCTCTTCTGAACAGTTTTTCGCTGCTTTTCAGTATTCATGTGCCCTCTCCCTGGAGAATTCTCTGAGCCAGCTATGAAATGGGTACCCCCCAGAAAGACACAGTGCAGATGTACTGCTTACATCACCCCTGACTTAATGATCTCTACATCTGAGATGGGAACTCCAATTTGAGTCCATTCTATTCTCTGAAATTTTGATTTCCAATTAGTTGCATCGTGTTGTCTTTATTTGAAACATTTTAGTCCAGATTACTTAGATTCCAAATTAAAACAACTAATGCCAAATTAATTAATAGTCATAGGCTTGCCTGCCTATCCTGATTTTAGTTCTCTGATGCCTTGTGATCGCATGCAGATAATTCTGAAAAACGATGCTGTTTCTCTTATTTTTGTCTCTGCTGACTTCTGCTTCATTAATGTCTTAGAGCTTTTTTGCTCTTCCAGCTGTTGGAGCCATTTAGAAGCTGTTTTATATGCTTTTGTAATCTCCAGCTCCTTCACACAATGCTTGCTGAAGAGTGCTCCTTAGTTAACAAAAATCAGAGGATGAACCTAGCAAAGGTAAGCTGGATGCCTTAATGTGGCTGGTTATTTAGATGGGATTGGCACTTTGAAAAAAGCTGTGTTCCATAGCCCTGGGAGTTTATAGTTGAAAGGTAACGTATTATTTGCTTTGCACATATTACTTGCCTTGCTTAAAAATATAAAAAATAAAAGAGCAGAGAACAATGTTGTGAAATGGTTACAGAAGTATGAAATATGTTATAAATCACATGAGAAGTAAAACCTGGCAAAGATATCACTGCAGCCCATGTGCGTCATTTTATCAGGGAATGAATGAATGTGTTATCTTAAGCTTACAGAAGCGAACCAGGCTGTAGCTCTTTTAGCCTTATTTATGGCAACCAACTCACCACACACTGTTACACAAGCGGTCCTTACTGCTGATGAAGTTAACCTGATGTCAAGAGCTTTGGCTGACTGTACGTGCTGTCAGACTGCATATGTTGCACCTTGTGTTCACATAAGTGTAGGCAGAAGGGATGTCTCATTGCTACTTGCATTTCTGCAAGCTGAGCAACATGTGCTTTGTGCCAGTCATGTTGCATTGGCCAGCTTTGAGAGACAGGTTAAACACCCGTGGAAGAGGGAAAGCTGAAATCGGACTAGCGGGATGTTGTAAACCTGTCCGTTTTGAAGTGAGAAAACTGGAGAGTATTCTTTGTGTTTCATTTTTTTTTTTTTTTTTTTTTTTTTCTCATTTCTTTTTCTTTTCAACACCTTTCCTCAGTAATTGCAACCTATCCTTATCATCTGAGAAGATTGGTCCTGGTAGGACAATTTCCCAACATTTCTAACGGTGACTGGAAATATATGTTCTTGATATCCTCATCCCATACAGTCTTATTGTCTAACTGCTATGGTGTGCAGAGGACAGCTAGCTTAGAAAATGTGAAAATGCTCAGCCCAAGAATTCATGCACTGTGTGACATTATTGTAGCATCCAATGTTAGCAGCTCTGTAAGTGAACTGACTGCAGTCACAGAGAAACACCTTGCAGACAGCCACACAAGTAAATGTTTTCAAACCTCCTTGTACCTTTCCAATTGAATGAGGAAAAATAAATAGAAAGATAAATTTAAAAGGAGTTGACGTATTGAAGGAGTGTTTGGACCTGAATCTGATAACCCAAAAATAAGGAACTGTGCAAATCTTTCAGCTGAGCTAACTTCCTAACTGTTTTATATCAACAAAGGCCCTAGGTTCTCTGAGCAGAGCAGATGAAATTATGCATTGTGGTAATACTGTATTATACTTGGAAGACATCCCACAAAACTCTAGAAAGTCTCATGAACAGCAGCACTTAGGCTTTTCTAAGCTGTACATTGCAGTGCTGCTTCTCTTCAGAAGCCCAGCAAGTCATTTTTGAGTCTCTGTCTTGCTTTCATTGTCTTTTGGGGATGGATTTGGAGCTCTGCTGTTGTAGATTATCTGAACAGAAAGTTTGTCTATTTAATGATCTGAAAAGGAGATGCTTTCTTCTCAGCTGTGTGAAACATGGAAATGTAGCCTGGAGAATGACTATAAACATATTCCAATTCTCTGTATTTTAATGGACCTCATCTTTTTTCCCTTATTTCATATTTTCACCCCAGTTAACTTAAGTTCTGATGTTAGGCTCTTTATTTCAGAGTTATTCCTTTGCTTAGAGTGATGCTTTGTAAAACAGTCAGCTAAGCATTAATCACCATTTATCTTGTCATTTTGGCTGTGGCTGACTTATATTAAACTTTCCTCAGGACATACACATCTGGTGATGACAGTCATTTGTTAATTGAATGTGACTTTTAATGAACTTTTCACCCAGCAGGCTATGTCAGGAATTTATGAACCACTATATTTGTTCAAAATGTTTTTTTTGTGTGTGTGTGATTTTTGATAGCAAGGATCAAAAGGAAGCTTGCAGGGCTGTACATATTTTGCCAGCTGATCCACATGGGTACCAAATTCATCAGCATCATGTCTGGCTCAATAAATGCAAACTCTTAATGACAGGTGTTTTATAACCACTCCCAAATGTATCATCTGAGTACAGCTATTCACCACAGCAGCCATTACAGCAGGCACATGCCTCAGAGGCAATATCACCAGGTTGACTCATCTTCCTTCTTCTAGGTGCATTTGAGAGAAGACGGCTGCCTTGTGCATGTGCTACTGGTGAGGCTACACGTGAGTCTGTGTTCTCCATGGAGGTGACGCACGGGAACAGCTCATGTTCCCTTTGAAACAGGAACAGGCATCAAAGGGTTGTGTGTGCTTTTAATGGGAAAGAAGCAAGGATGACTGAAATGGTAGGACACAAGTCAACTGTAAGTATATGTGGGACTCAGAAAAGCAACTTTACAGTGTGAACATGTGTGAACTTTCCTAATTCTTTTGGTTCTGTTTCTAATAAGAATTTGGCTGTAATGACTGGTTCATGAAATGCCTCTTTCTTTATCTTGACTTCTGATTGCCACTGTTTACATGCCTTTGGAAGAACTGAAGATCAAACAGAACAGGGAGAGAGAAGCTTTGGAAATCAGCTATGTGTATAGAGACTTGGCGAGAGCATTAATAGATGCAAAGGAAAATTGCAAGAAGAAAGAAAATAATCTCAATGAAGGCAACTTGCAATATGAATATCAAAAGAGGACTAGTTTGGAAATGGAAATGCAGCACACTTGGAATTCATGTAGACTCATTCTAGGCCTGGCATGATTCATACAGTGCCAACAGGCTGTACAATTTGCATCAGTATCTACGTTTCAATACAATTTTGTAACCAGGCTCTTTAAATGATCTAATCCTTTTATGCATGCATGTGGGAGCCTGGAGATGAGGAAGGGTAGGCAAGAGCTGGATATCTGCGGGGCACGTCTCACATGCAACTTGTCAGGGCCAACTCCAGGCTCAAAAGCATCATCTCTGTTCAAACTGTGGCTTTGTCATTTTGATACACACATTTCAGCTGCAGATCCTCTGAACAGACATTTCTGAATATAGGCAATGTAATCTCCTTTCCCCTCAGAACGCTTTAATTCAAAGCACATATATAGTTGTCCGTCCTGCTTTAGGTCACTGCAAGATGTAAAGCCTGATGCTATATTGTAGAAGACAGAATGTGTGTGTTTGGAAGTTTGTATACATCTGGATGCATACATGTAACATCAGGAATCAGAAGCCTGGTTTTTGCTTCACCTCCTTTAAACTTCTGTGGAGTTAACTCTTGATTTGTACTGAATAGGGACCCATTGCTGGAGAGCGATATGTTGGAGGCAGTGCCCTCTTTTTGATCAACATGGGTGTACGATGGTAAAAAGAAGAAAATGTTACCACTTTGAATAATTGTGCTATGCAAACTAGAAGGGGGTCCATGCGGTGCTGTCAGTATTGTAATGAAAATACTGGTACATAATAAATAAAAATTCAGTATTCGTACTGAAAAGTCTTTTCCAAATAACATCCTCCCCAGCAATATCCCTGAATGTGCTCAGAATCTGTGCTTTCCCTAGGCAAGCAGGCAAATTTCAGGTCATAAAGCTGTGATGCTGATGATGCTCTTGAACTTTCTTTTCTTTTTCTGAAGCCTATCATAAGACTTGTCGCTTTTGGTTTTTTATTAGAGGACGCATACTTATAAAGAATGGAAAATATTTTGTGTGTGTGTGTATGTTTAATTATACCTTATGGATATTTCTTCCATAACTTACACTTTATTACTTTTTTTTTTTTTTTTTTTTTTTTTCCCCCTCTACATCATTCTCTGACTATGTGGGTAAAACGTCATTTAATAATGTGCTATGTGTAAAGAGTACTTCCTTTTACTTGTTTCAAACACACTTTTTGAGGATATCATTTAGTGCCTCTTTCCCTGTGTTGAGACAGAAGTTGCATCTGGACCATTTTCTTTAATATCCCTTGATGTACCTTAATATTCATTTAATGTCTTTTTAAGTAATTATTAATTCTTTTAATCTCAAGATAGTTGAGTTTCTTTATAAAGGTCTTCATGGGTCTTTCCTAAAAGACCTTGACGGAAGTATTAATAATATTTAAAAGACACCAAGATGACTGAAACTTGAAACAAGAAACTTGAAGCTTTTACAGATTGTGAGGCATGGCTTCCCTCCACAAAAGGTAGGTCAATGCTTCTCCATTAATTCAGATCTACTTGCATGCAAACTGATATTATTCCTTAGGATATTTAAAAATGGAACACCTCAAATACAAATACCCTCTTGGAGCCCTTTTCATGATCTGGTTGTTTGTGTCATGATCTAGTTGTTTGACTTCAAAAACTATTGGAATGGTAAATTTACACTTTGGTGAGTTGACCAGCTATTCAATATCTGACCTCTATAGGATCTTCTGCATGGGCAGGACATAGGCCAGTTGATTTCATTATTCATATTATTTATGTAAGCTATTTTTTTTCTTCCAACCATTCAATGTGAGATAATTCTTAAGTCTTTATTTTTGTAAAGAAAGAGTGTGTGTGGACCTCTATAAACTCCTTGGTAGTGAACACTGCAATTAAGAGTTTAGTTAGCACTTCTGCCATGACCTTTGTGATCCTTCTGTTCCTTGATTATCTACCAGCTGTACAAAGCTTCCTAGTTCTCATGGCCTGAGAAAAGTTTTTTTTTTTTTTTTAATTTTTATTTTTTTATTTTTTATTTATTTTATTTTATTTTATTTTTAATACGTGCCTTTAGCTAGATGTTCTTTGAAGTCTTTGTTTATAGTTTTAAGCCTAGTTTGTCTGGGTTTATGTTCTATGTAAGCCCCCTTGTTTGCACACAACTTCCACTTTTTGAAAAATGATTTTTAGCTTCACATAACGCCTTTTACTCCTTTTAACCCTGCCAGTTTATTTATAGTCCTCCAATAATATATATATATATATTTTACAATGAATATTCATTTATTCTGAATCTCTTAAGATGATGCTTCCAATAAGGGCAAAACGTCAGCTTCCTAAAGCCAAATCTCTAGAAGAAAAGAGATTTCAGAAGCCTTTACTGAGGCAACACTGCCTCCAGCTTAAAAGGCCTCCTGAGCCTCTGATGTATTGATGTAGCCACAACCACAGCTGTTCAGCTCCCACGAAATCCCAGCTGAGTGCAGCTCTACCCACAGCTCCAGGAAGGGCGCTTTGCAAGGGCCCTCTGCTTCATGGCAAAGGCTGAGGAGCAGGACAGTGATCCCGCAGCCCCTGCTGCTCCCTCGCTCCAGTACCTGCCCTCTCCTGTCTGTGCCCACTGCAGTGGGGCCACTACACTGAGAGCAAGAGAGTTTTAGGGCCTGCCTGCAGGTGATGGGCATGTTCATCTGCCAGGTCAACCTCCTGAGGTGGCTTGCTGAAGATGGATGAAGGGAGATGGCCCTTTTTGGCAGCCCCTTGACTTAGCCATGCTGTAAAACTGTGCCCTCCCTCGTTTCCTCAGATAGATGTATCCTTAGTAATTCTTGCACTGAAATTAAGGTGGTCAGAGTGATAGGCAGCCCCGAGGCTCTAACAGTCCTGTGTTTTGCTTTTGCCTCATTTTGACTTTATTGATAACCTGTTCATTTTAGAAATTGTAGCTGTCAGGTGGAAAATGTTAGGGTCACAGGATGAGCAAGGATGTGGACCACTGAATTCATTCCCTTGCTCTAGGCACCACAGTAACACATAATCTTCACAAATTTCTCAGCTGGAATTCAAAAATACTAATCTACAATATTTTTCTCTCTGGATCCTTACAATTTTATTAGAAGCTTCTTTGGGATTTAATCTTTTATTGCATTCTATCAGAAATATCCAACATTATAAATAAAGGCTTGGGATGAATATTATTAAAGTACACTAGGATTTTTTTCCTAATCCTCCATATGTCTAAAAATATAGAGACTGCACAGAGCTACATCACAAGTTTCTTAGCTTTCAGATATAAAATTTGTTTTTCAAGTGACATTGATTTTGCTATAAAGAGGGGGAAAATGCAACTAAATAAAAGAAATAACAGTTTATAATGAAGAAAGGAAAAAGAATCCCTGTTGTGGTTTTAAGTGGACTGCTCCATGTCAAGGCATGCCCACAGCAGTTGATCCCAGCTGCTTTGAAAACAGCTTTCCACGACTGAATATCAGTGAGGCAACTGATTTGCTCCTTTGCAGAAAGGTTTCTTCTCTCAGTGCTGCAGCAGGAACATGCACATCCTTTAAGAAGAACGTCTTGCCTATGGTAACCATTGCACTTACTGGCATCTGTGGCTGCAAGTCTGGGCCAGATCAGGTGTCTGAAGAGCCCTAGGTCAAACAATACATGCCAAATCCAGCCTGTATGCAGCAGACAGTGGTTGCAAGGGGAAAAGTGCAGGAAAGAAATTTGTACTACCTCAGAAGTAAGTTCTACCTCTGCATCAGTCTGAAGTAGTACATAGGTTGGGGTTTCTCTCAGGAGACATTCAGATAGGCTAGAAGGATGACAAGGCCTTCATTAATATTAGACAGCTAGATCCATTTTGGCACTAATACCTGTAATGGGGGTGTGTACAGCAGTTGGGTGTATTCTTTCCTCATGTGTCCTCAAGCAAATGATGTACTACAGGTGAACAGCACACTGAATTCCAGTTCCTGCAGCAAAAAATGAGCTTCTGAGTGTAAATCTATCACATAAATACTGACCACATGGGCAAATAACTGCAGGTTCCCCTTATCTTCTGAATAAATCTTTCCTATATTTTTTTTCCTGTAAGTTATATTAGTCATTAAACTAAAAATAATAGTTATGAGGTGTTTTTTTTTTTTTTTTTTTTTTTTTTTTTTAAATCAAACCAGATGCCCAAATAGCAAAATAAATGACAAAGGGACTAATCATTAAAGGATAGGTAGTAAATTATACTATAAGGAAAAATATTTTGGAGTGTAGAGACATGACTCCAAACTAGAGGTCACGGGGACATTTGGAAAGGTCTAACAGAAATGCAAGACAATCAATCAATCCTAAACCATGCACTGAGTTATTAGGTGTTTAAAGTTCCCATTGTAAATTGTATTACTATAATAATAAGGCTTAAAGAGTTGTAACAATGGACCCCAAGTGTGCTGCTAACTCACACTAGAAAAATGCCTATAGGGTGGGATTTTAGGTTCAGCAATCCCAATTTTAGTTTTGAGATAAATAGAATTCTAAACTTTCTACTGTCTTTATTTATTATCTTAGGTAATTATGATGAAAAGCTTGACATACTTTGTAGGGTATCCACTGAAAAATAAAAGCCAGACAGGTGTGATACCTATCCTTAGTCGAATCTGTGCAGTTCTGAGAAATGGATACGAATGGAAAACATCTCGGAGGGTGTTGTCCGTTTGGGACTTTGGGACTACAGGAGTTTTCTCATCATTTGGGTATGTCTGGATCTAGTGAGATGGCAGGATTAAGGCTCAGATAAAACTGTATTGGTTGTAATAGGATTTCAAAATAAAAAATAAAAAAGGACTTCCATATGAATAGTCAGTCTAGAGCCCTTTGGTACAATGTAAAAACTGTCAAAATCAATGCCTAAGGTGTCGAGGTCATTTAAAAAGCCTTCAGAGCCTGTGTGTATAAGACATTTTCCCGGTGGCCCCGGGTGCGGCGGAGCCTCCCCCTAACTCGAATGTTTCCAGCGCCGCACCACGGCGGGGCCCGGGACCGGCCCGGGACAGGAGCGGCGGGGCCAGGCGCGGGGGGACCGCGGCCACCACGAGCCCCGTGACCTTGCCGCGGCCACCGAGGGCCGCCAGCGGTCGCCACCAACTTCTCAGCGGCGGCAGCAGCAGCGCAATTTGGCAGCCGCCGGCTGCTCGCCTCGGGCAGGAGCGGGAGGGCGGCCCGCGTTCCCCTGCTGGCGAAGCCACAAAAAAAAAAAAAAAAAAAAAAAAAAAAAAAAAAAGCGGGGAAAAAGAAAAGGGAGGAGGAAGGCAGAGGAACGACAGAACGACAGACAGACGGCGGCCGGCTCCAGGTAAGCGCCGTCCCCTCCCGCTGCCAGGGACAGCGGGGGGAGACCGGGGGCTACTGGGGGATGCATGGGGCTACTGGGGGGTGCTGGGGCTGCTGGGGGCCGGGTTTTGGGTGTTTAGTGGTGTTTATGGGGGTGGTAATGCTCCGGGAGCGCCTGGAGAGGCTGCGAAGAGGAGGAATCGCTGGGCTGCGTCTCGTCGGGGAGGAACCGAGCTGAGGGTCTCCCGGGGCAGGCAGGCAAGCAGGGGTGCTTCGGCCGCAGTTCTTCGCCCTCCTCTCGTAGTCTGCTCGGGCGGCCAAGTTAAGCAGCGCTAAGGACACTGGAAAGTAGCGAGTGGGGATAAGCGGCGTTATTCACATAGCCGCACTGCTCACTGATGTTACAGTATATTTCTGACAGGTCACTTCTGTGCTTCACGTCCACGCTCAAAGTCACACGGGCAAAGTCGCAGAGAACGAAGTAACATGGGGTTCAGTTTGTTGATGCAAAAGACAGTCCTGGAAAATCAGTTAAAATACATCCTTGGCTTTCATCTTTCTGTGATTGTAACTAAAGTCCTTACAGGGATAGGATTTTGACCACTCACAAGACAGGATTTTTTCTTTCTGTTTGCAACAGTGTTGTCAGTAAGACAGTTTTTCTTAATTCAGTTCCTGTAGATGCTCATCTCCATCTGCTAAAAAGTCCTTTGTGGACAATGAAGAGCAGGCAAGGGCTTTTAGAGAAGGACGAAGTAAAAGGGTGTTCAAAATATTCCTGCAGCGATACCCAAAGTGATCTACATCGTGCTGTTTGGTTGGTACAGGTGTACCCCATTCTTAAATGTTTGAGTTTTTGAAAGTAGTGAAACTTTTTTTCAAGAAAATCTGAGCTGACTTTGAGGGCAGCAGAGGGAGGAATTATGAATGTGAAAATATGTAGGGTGTGTTGACTTACCCAGTATAACTTGACCAGCTTTTGTACCTAGCAAAAAAACAGATCAGAACAGAGACCTGGAAACACCTAAAGTAAAGGCCATGACTCTTTGTTTACCTTTCCTCACTGAACAAGTCATAAGGATGATGATGGTGTGGTGTTTTTGTTTTTAGCTTCAATTGCTAATACTCCTTGTGAAATGATAAATGTCTCTGTTACAATATCTGTGAAATGTTACATGTTAAATGTTGATAAAAACTACTTATATGGAGGTAAAATAAATTGGAACGTCACTAGGAATATCCAAATAACTTCTAAAAACAATCACTTAACCATTAGAAAGTTTGGTTCCATAGGTGTTTTGAAATAAACCCTGTTGGAATAGAGACCTGTTGGAATATATCAAGACAGTAACAAATTTAAGCAAAACAGCAAAATATGCATGTGAATGCTATGAAAATATCCATGGACTTCAAAATCATGACAAGTTTAAAAATACTGATGCAAATCATGAAATAGAAAAACTCATAGCATATTGTTAATGTCTGGAAGAACAAAAGTGTTGTTTTGTGTCCATTTATTGATCTATTCTGTTCAAATAAGGTTTATGGCTAGTATAATGATGAAAGTTTTTAATTAATCGTTCAGAATGTACCTCCTTTCTTTGGTTTCTAAAACCTGGGATCAGTCTGTGAGGAATCATATGTGTACTTTTCTCCATAAGCTAAAGATCATTCTCCTGGGAGACTGTAAACTCCCTGAACTCATACCAGGCCTTTTCCTGGACTTGATTGATTTCTCATTCCGGTGAAGATGCTCCAGGACCTTGTTGACCTCTCTTTTGGGGAAAAGTGAAGCTTTGGGGAAACAGTGAGGGAAATTTCTGTGCACTCTCCTGATGGCCAAGGAGCCTTCATTCACTGCAATGTCTTCCTAGCATCTTCCTTGTTCTCAAACAGTTTTATGAGCAGCGAAACAATTGAAGATTTAGAATTGAGCAATAGCTTACAGCAAAATTAATTATTGATGTAGTGTTTTTGATTTGACACTTGCTACTGTGTCATGTTGATTCAACTCATATTTGAGTAATCTCAGGCAATGAATTTTCTCCAGAAGATTTGTAATGAAGCTGTGGCCTTCTGGAGAACAAGGCAGCACACAAGAGTATCAGATGTGCCAGGAAGACAACAAGTCTAGCCATATCCCAGAGATGTCTTTGTCATTCAGAAGTCTAGGATTCTCAAAGCTTGCTGATGGCCTGATTTATTCCTCTGTTTTGCATCCAGGCTGGCCTCTCAGACCCATGGGTTTTTGCTCCAAGACTGACTACCAGCACCGAAAAGGGAGAATTATAAAAATCAGTGAAAGTGATCTTTTCTGGTAGCAGTATTTGAATAGTGAATCTGCGTTAGAATAAATTAAGTTTCTGACACTATTTTTTAATGGATACGGAGATAAGGAGATCATCCAGATTTTTATTGCAACCTAAGAGCATTGCTTAGCAGAAATTCTAAGAAGTCAGGAATACTGTCCTGTTTGTGAAAAACTCCAATCTGGCTTTTCACGCATAAAACAATGTATTGTATACTAGACTTGATAATTCTGAACTTAGGAATTTTCTCAATTAGAGGTTTCTCTATGTTATTTCTTCCCTTCTGTCCTAAGTATATTTTTTGACCTGGTTTCCTACAGAGATGAAGTTGAAATAATAATGCTGTCCAACTGATAGCTCCTCTCATTGTCCACCAGTAACTTTTTTTTTTACCCATGGGGATCAATTTCAACCAATATAAATAGAAGAGTAGAGATTTCAAAGTGATGATATTCTTACAAACCTCAAGACTGCTGGTGACCAGGGAGATAAGAGAGATGATGTTGATGCCCCCACTGACGGGAGAGCAGTAGCAAGCATTCAGCTTATTAGACATCAGAAAATTCATGTGGGTGCTCCATAGGATGCTGAACATCATAGCTTTTGCTACTCATAAGGTTGGTGATTGTAGTTTTCAATTTCTCTGCTCCTTGAGAGTGCACAGTCTCTAGGAGGTTTTGATCATGCCTTTTCTCCTCCGTAGTTGGTTCGAAATAAACTGAGATGTTTCTGGTAATGAGATACATGTAAGTGCTGCTGTTGTTCCTTGACTTTATAAACTGACCTGTTGCTTTCCTAACCCATAATTTAATACTTCTCAATACAGGTCGATAGCCGACTGTGCAGTAATTTTCTTATCTTGCCTCAGTGCAAACACTTGATTGCTGTGGTCACAATAAAATGTACTTTCTCCCAGTCAGTTTCTCTGAGTTGCTTACAAGATTTTGATTAGGTTGTAATTTGTTTCCTTCCATCACTTCTGTTTCTTCTGCTTACAGCTGAATCCAAACTTTCTCTTCTGCTTTCTCTTCATAGCATGGTGTCATAACAATGTATGTGTCATGACAGGAGAAGGATAACAGAGGATAAATATTAAAGTGCATAGTGGGTTTATCTAGCAGGGACTTATTATAAATAAATGTTGCTTTTATTGACTTTTAAGTGACGATCATTGTTCTGATAATTTGTTCTGATATATAACTACAGTAAAGAGCTACATTTCTGCACAATTGCCCATTTTCTCCCTAATTGCCTTTCCAACATCAATACCATCACAATACTTGCCTTTCGTCTCTCTTCTGTTACCTCTCTAGAAAATTCCTTTGGGTGCTTTTTAGAAAGTTTTGACGATATAGTTGATTTGCTAGTCTTCTCCTATTGTAAAAATCATATCAACTGGACTTACTGCATGTGCATGAACATATATAAAGTAAATCAACTGAGTAGAGCGCTTAGTGGTTAGTGTTAATTTCTTGTCAAATACTCATCTGCATTCAATGCAGGTGCACTAAGCTCTCCTTTACATATTTCAGAAATTATTTAAATATTAAAATCTGCATTCCACACTTGGTACAGAGCATTGTGTTTGTATAGCGGTTAAATTTAACTCTATTCTACCAGCTTAGAAGGAAGGAGGTACATAAAAATGCCTTTTTCTATGGGAGCAAGAACGTATGCTGGTGTAACATCTTGCTCTACCTCATCTTCTTGTACTTGCATGGAGACAAACAGTCTTATCCAAACCCTTTTCAAGAATCAGGATCTCCTGGCTCTTGCCTGGCCAAGCCACATGGCACTGCCCACTCACCTCCTGAGGTGAGACCAGGCACAACCACCCTCTTCTGGTCCTGTCCTAGCTAGTTGAAGAGGCTTCTCCCACAGCTGCTTCTCATGCCCACCCATCACCAGAAGTTCCTGCTCTGTCAGAAGCACAGGATGTAGCAGCATATGTAGGTGTTACCCAGTCTGTTTCAGTTAAACTGGATCCGGAGGATCTTAAAAAACCTTGCCAGTAAAAGCGCTTAACTTGAATCTCTTTGGCAGATCTGGTAGGGTGTGGAAACACCTGGGGTTATGTTGGCAGGTTGGGGAAGGAAGGGCAGTAACATCCTGCAGAGAAAGGGAAACATCCTGAGGGCATTGGCCCACGTTTGGAGGCCAGGAGGGTGTGTTGGGGTGTGAAAGCCAGCAGCTGGGCTCAAAGCAGCCTTTTAGCTTGGTCAGATGCAGCTAAAGCAGATCAGCTGACTTCAGCCTAAAAAAAATCCCCCAGTGTCAGTGAGGGGAGGTGATGGTTCTGCTAAATTGGTTGTATTTCTGTTGCATGTGGGAAGATGTGTACTTTGAGCAATCTTTGAATGTGGAGCTGTGTCAGATTCACCCAGGCTAAGGTGTTTGGACAGGAGGTGTTGCAGCTAACTTGCCACAACACCATTAGTGCTGAATATCTGCAGCAGAAACTCTCCTGCATGTGTTTTCTTTGATACATAGCACAAATCTTTCCTTGTTGACTTGAGAGATAATGGTAATTCTGTGGTAGACTGTGCTGCAAGGATGCAGCTCTTAATTAAAAATCTACAATTTTGCTGCGCTCTCCTTAGGAGGATCCCAGGGAAGCAATAACCAATCAGAAAGCAATTTCTTCTTCTTCTTTTTTTTTTTTCTTCCCCTCAATGTTAGCAACATGTTATCTTCCTCTCTGTTGGCTTTCCTCTTCCTGTCCACATAATGCATCCAAAAGAGGAAGATGAAGTGGGTTCGTAGCCCATGTTTATGTCTGCAGATCTAAACACACTGATGTAGGACAGGGAAATAACCTGCTAATTTCCAGCCTTTGTGGGCAAATAGGCCACCTTTTATGAGCCTTTTTATGAACCTTTAGAACTGGTTTACAACTGAGAAATCACAAGCTTCTCAATAGCCCCCTGAGCAACCTGAAACTGTGTTCATTAATGCCACTGCAAAGTTATTGAAATGTCTTTGGAAGACATGCTAAATTCAGCACCTCTTAGATAGAGACAGCTTCCTTCATTTGAACCCCAGATCCCTGCTTTTCAATCAGCATTGGATGGGATTGCCATTAGGCACCTCTGTTTCTGTGAAAAGAGGCTAGTAGGTCAACAGAAATAAATATGGAAGTGAATATTACTGTGGCACGCAAACCATTTTTATAAGACAAAACCAAATGCCTTCAGATCTCTGGGTTTGGTCTTATGATTATTATTCTTAATGGAGCAAGATGACATGGAGGATAACCTTCACTTTTTGAGATAGTTCTAAATACAAAACATTTAGCAGTACTTGTGTGGTAAGTCTTAAAAGAAAAAGAAACCAACAAAACAAAATAAGGAAATTGAAGGAGGAAATTTCAGTTTGTATGCCCAGAACTACTAGCACTGATTCTTTATAGTTTCAGGACTTTATTGCATCAAAGGTAGTAAATTTTCACCATGACATAACATATCTTGAATAGGAAACCTCTTGGAGTTATCTTAGAAGCTCTGTTGATGTGAATATTTTCATATATGCTATAAAAATACCTGAAGTGTATTTCATGATGTCTGTGTCATCATTTGGTCACTGAGACACTAGATAAACATTAATAAAACTCATGCAACTCTGTATTCTGTCTGGATAATATATTCCTTCTTACTCAGACTTGACATCTCCATTCAATTCTATTTTGCCTAGCTTTGAGTCCTGTGCTATTTGTATCCTCTAGCTAAAAACCTCACCTATTGATAATTATGATGTCTTCATTACAAGGTATTTTCTTAGAATCAGAAGTGTTGGCAGCTGCTACATATTTTGTACAAACTAATGAAAGTGCTCTGTCACATACCACTGTGTGATGCCAAAGAGATTAATATTAAGGTGAGTATATGTCCTCCCTCTTCCTCATCAAAAATAGCTATAATTCTTGAGCAATATGTGGTATGCTTTGTTCATAAGTAATTAGCAACTATAAAGTTAGATGTTAGAGTCCTTAATTAAGAGAGTGTCCATTAAATAGCATTGGCAAGATTTGCTGTGTAGGTATTTTTATGTGGAGAACTTGGTCTCTTCTGTCTGTTTTGGACAAGGTTTGGTTAGATATGAATGATAAAGGGAACAGAAGTTTGGAAGATGGTCTTTAGAAATTCTGTCTCTGAGTGGACAAGCAGTTCTGAAAATAGTATTTGAAATGTAACTAGAGTTTCCCCCGTGGCACCACACAGAACAATGTGGTTTGCCCAATACCTGAAGTATATCTACTGTTCTCAGGGCTTAGGCAGTTTTGAATAGCACTGCTAGATTTGGCGGATGGTGTGACAAGATGTTGGGCAATCATATGGCACTTCATTTAAATTTAAATCTAGGGTATGGTGGGAGTGTTGGAGCTTTTCTGCTGCTGTATGAATAAAAATCTGGAGGATTGGCTTTATATACTCAGAAAAAAGGGAGACCGTTCTGGCATCAAGGAGCAGAACAGAGCTCTGTGTTTCTGTTGCCACTTTTCCAGAGCGAATGGGATGCTCTTTCAGAGAGAAACTGTAGTTGGATGATGAGATGACAGGACAGGCACAGCGGTTTGCCTGCAGTCCTGCCTGTAGCAGAGCCTTGCTTGCATGCAGGAACGCAGCTCCACCCTGAAGCAAGGAGTAATGGTAATGCAGCTGAAGTTCACAAGGGCTGTCAATGTGATTAAATAGGATGCACTCCCCCTGGGGGAGAAGCAAGAGTACCTAGAGTTCGTAGGGCATCATGAGCATGATGGATCTTCTGAGGAGATGCTGAGGGACTGGGGCTGGCCCAGCTCACGAGAGGTGGTGGATAGGAAGGAGATGGGGAGACAAAGGGCCTTGGTTGAACCCAGGCTGGCTCAGAGCAGATTCAGGGAGAAACTTTCCCCCCGTGGGACAGGCTGTCAGGGAAGGCCATGCTGGTGCAGTTCTCAGGGTTTCCAGTCCCAGCGCCACACAGCCCTGAGCAGCCCGGCCTGGCTTCAGCACAGAGCCTGCTGCCATGGGGCTGAGATGGGGACATCCTGAGTGAGTGCCCAGCCAGGCACAGCTGTTAGGGATCGCATCATCTGAAGTTCAAAGCTGAGCCTTTGAGAAGTTGCTGTTAAGTTTATATTACCATCTGTGCATGAAAAAAAAAAAAATGTAATGGGGAAGAGGAACCCTAATTTCCCAGACTAGAAGAAGGCCAGTGACAAGTACCTTCAATAAGAAATAACAAATAGGCACTTAAACAGCATAGAGTTTCACAGTCCCTGTCTTTAAGAGATTATATTATCAATATATTTAATATGGTTAAATTCAGTTATGTAAAATCATTTGTGCTGCATGTGCTCTGTTTCAGGCTTCAGGTCTAATTAAGTTAGCTGCTGCATTGTTAACCTAAGAGAAGCTTTCTCCAAGGCACAATGTAGTATTATGAATAGGCAGGGATTTCTGTAAATATCTTTTGCCTAAGTGTTAGCATGTGGTGCTTATGTTCTGCGTTCAGAAATTAAACACTAATCCTATTGCTTTCTTAGAATTAGGCATCACTTGTAATGGCGTGATTTTGAGGCTTTGAAGAAAAAGGTCACTCAGTGGGGTTAGGTCCTTTGAAATATATTTCCTGGTTTTCTTCTTGGAAACCTCGAATTTTAGAAATTCTACTCCACCGTTCTTGTGTTCTCTTTAAGTGTCTTCTCAGCGGAGCTGCAGTGTGGTGAAGCCTCATGATAATGAAGTCTCCAGACAAGACAGTCACTCACTAGGCTGTTATTAAGACTGTGGCTTGCTTCTGTTTAACACATGCACATGTGCACATGGCAAAATAAAAGCAATTGTTTCTAAAACAAACATAATCTCACTTAAACAAACATAAAGCAAAAAGTTCCTTTCAGTGTTGTCAAAGTTGCTTCATAAACAGTGATTGCACATATGTTCCCTGAGTAGTATAAAGATGTTTGCATTAACAAGCCAGCGGTGCTTTCAACCACCTCCTCACTTTTCCCCATCATTACTCAGAAATTGTCACTAACAGTGCTTGCTGTTTACAGTGGAGAGCTTAAAAAAAGCTTAAGAAGATGAGTGCATGAAGAATGTTTTTTTTTTCTTTCCCCTTGAACTTTCATTTGTTTTCTGGAAGAGCTAGAATAGTGAAAGGAATTGAACTGAAGAAAAATCTCTCCTGATTACTAATAGATGGTCCTTTTGTTGATGTGGTTGTAAACTCTCCACTTGAATGGGGAAGTCTCATAACACAGAGCCAGGATTTGATGCCTTTATGAAGAAGAGGATGATGAGAGGATGACAGTAGCTTTTGCTGTTCTGAATTTGGTAGTTTTATCTCTGATAGTTTGAAGAGAGTATACTTGCTCTCCATGCACTTCTTTTTATTAATGGATTATCTCACTTCTGTGTACCTTTGCTCCTTCCAGACAGTCATTACTTAAAGCTAGCTGGAAGTAGCACTTAAAATAGAATAAATGGGATGATGTTTTTCTTGAACAGATTTACCAATAGAGCCAGTGTATTGTTTCTGTTCTACCAAGTTTTGAAAGTAAAATAAATAAATACTAATTCATAATACTAATTCATTAAACTTTACTGATTATAGAAAATAATCCCAAATATAACCCTACTTGCTGTAATCACATTTAAGTAGAGACAATTACTTGTTTTGAGTGAACTAACAATTCATGCATCTTGCCATGGAAATTGAATGCTATTACAGAAACTCATCTATTTTGATGGAAATAATACAAACTTCAGCTGTGTAGTCACTGTGTTAATTAAGTGACTGGTTAATAAGCCGGCCTTTGTAGAGAGTTAAATTATGTCATGCAAAGAAGGAACTCGTTTGGAGCCTTCTTTAGAAAGAATTAATAATTGGTAAAGCATCTAAAGAGTGTAGAAGGAAGCTGAACGAATGTACCCAGCTGACCTATTCTGCAACCTCACATGGAGTGATATTTGCCTCTTTTCACATCCAAACAATATCAATTAAATCTTTGCACCATAAAGAAATTGAAAGTTGCTTGTTCTTTAAATTTATATAAAAATATTGAACTTTTAAGTTCTGTTGCTTAAAACTAAATGCAAGTTTATACTGTGGAAAAAAAAGTGAAAGATGAGATGCAGAGATGTACTTTTTTAAAAAAAGGAACTTCCAAAACATAATTGTTTGCTCAGGTCTTGCTGTAAGTATTTTGCTGTGAAATGTTTCTAAGCACACATTATGAAATGGTCATTATTTAATTTTGTATCTTTGCCTAATTTCTTTTTTTGTTTGTTTGTTTTGTTTGTTTGTTTTTTAAAGAATTTTGTTGCCTAGAACTCAGAAAGTATGTAAGATTAGAGCTTAATCAAAGCATATTAAAAAAAAAAAAAAAAAAAAAAAAAAAAGATTTTGGACCGTGCAGGCAGTCCCCTGTCCCCCTCTCCACTCTCTGATTCTGTGTTTTGGTTGTATTTGATTAAAGCCACCAAAAAGATACAACTTCCAGTCCAGGCTTTCCAGGCTTTTCAGCAGACCTGCCTCTTTCAGGGTAGGAATGAATGCATTTGTTCCTGCAATATACCTGGCTGAGAACTGGAGAACAGAGATAACAACTGGTACTGTAGTCTCTGGAGTGGAGGACATTTCCTGTGATTTCAGTTTTCTTGTTAAGGCTTTCCAATGGCAGTATTTTGTAGAAGAAGTAAAGTGGGGCTGACAGATTTAGCTATCATCTGATGTGAGTCAAAATTTATGTATAAATGGCAGCTGATCTGCTGTGTCTGTGATGAGTGAGGCAGCCCAGCAATTTAGGTTTGGAAGACAAGGACAGCCCAGCAAAGGTGAGATGTAATTACCATTTGAAATGAAACTTCTCTTATTTGTTAGGGTGTCTTACCAGGAACTATGAGGCCAAAAATCTCTTGCCTAATAGCAAGTAAATGCCGATATACTTTCCAGAGCTTATGGAAAGTCATGCAAGTGTTCAATGAAGGAGTAAGAGGTCTGATGCTGAATTAGAAGGTATAAGTGTCGTTAAAAGAGGGATGAACACAGGGGAAAGATATTTAATCCCATTGTCCTTGTGAGAGGAAGAATTGTGTTGCTGAGGTGCAAAACACCCAATCTCTTGATGAGAAGCTTTTAAGCAGGTTGATAAGGCTGTGACTTTGTATTTGAACCATATTTCACAGTGTAGAAGAGGGGTTCAAATTCCAAGGTAACAATTACAAACCACACAGGAGCAGAGCTGGCAGGTGCACCTGGCTCTGCTCCTCTTCATGCCATTCTGAGCTGCTCCATAAGAATATGGGTCAATCTAGACAGCTGAACAAAATATGTGCAGAGTAAGACCTAGTGCTGATTTTTCTGGTATTCATGTTGACCTGTCCTACGTTTTTTGGCTGAGGCCGTAAGAGGAGCAGATGGAGACAGGTGCTCTTTAATGGAGACCTGTTTAAGGTTTGATTGTGCAAGAGAGAGTGTAGGGCATGTATCCTCGTGTTCAGAGACATGAGGATAGATGGATGATCACTACATGGGATGTGATGAGGGGGAAGATGCTAAGTCTAAGGTTGTGTGGGAGCTAAAAACAGCTCGATGTTTTTGGATCTGCATTTGCACAGTTCCAGAAGATAGCACAGCAAGCACCTAAGTTGTGAGCAGTTGGAGTTCTTCTGGAATTGTTCAGAGAAGCAAATTCTGTGGGGAGGGGAAAAAAAAACACCTTAAGCTGAGTAAGGAATATTAAGGCATGGCTATGTCTGGTGTCAGTGTGTGTATTTCAAAACTTGTTAAGAAAATAAGCATATGGACTGCAGTGTCTAAAAGGCACATAGGCTTTTTTGAGTGAGGAACATAGCAGACAATCCTTTTCCATTTTCCATTTCTTCAGAAAGTGTCTTCACACATTTTCTTGTATATTTATGTCTCTGAATTGAGGGAGGGAGGGAGGGAGGGTGAGGAGGAAGGGAAGCTGAGGAGACAAGCAGTGATGGATTTTGATGGAGATTAGCACCAGTTTGTTTGCAAATGGAAGTGCAGAAGAGCTGCAGTGATGTGTTATATTGTTAATTATGTTTCAGTGGAAAAGCTACCACTCAGGAGAAAGAGGCATTTCCAGTAACAACTCTGGAACTGGAGCTCCAGCCTGTGTGAACATGGTGCTTAGTAGTTGTTGGTGAACTGTGACATCTGAAATTATACTGCTCTAGATAAAAATAGAGCTTAACTGTGCTAAATGGCCAGCAAACACTTAATGAGACTCCAATTTCAATGTTTAAACTAAACAAAATAGCAGGGGGTAGGGGGAAATGAATTCTGTAGCATTTACTTTCTAGAGGACATTGTTCCCTCATTTTCTAAATTAGAGGAACAAAAATATTTGGTCATAAATTGGATGAACATAGCACATAATTTTCCTGCACTTCTCATTTGGGGCGCTGAGTCTGTGGGACATTCACTTGAAGCAAAGCAGCTGGGGGCAGAGCACGTAGGAGTAGCACGTAGAGCTGGGGTGACTGGCCAGCTGGTGACTTGGAAAATGAAGTCTGCAAAGCATGGAAAGGGCGTGAGGAATGCTTGCTTTGTGCTGTGTGGCCTTGTGGCTTTCTGCATGTGGTGACTTTGACAACAGGCATCAGTTATGTAGAGCAGAGAAGTGAAGAAATGTTGGGCTCGTGTAATGTGGTGGGAGCGTTTTGCAGGAACAAAACTCTCCCGAAACCCTGGCTGGCTCTCTGAGGCCTGTGAAGGTGTTTGCCTGTCACTGTGAAGTGTGGGTGGATGCCTGCTTTGGTGCTGTGGTGGCTTTGCATGATGTCCTGGCACCGCTCCTGCCCTGGAGACAGCTCTGCCACGGGCTACTGGGGGCACCTCAGCCTTGTGCAGGCACTGGGGCAGAGTAGGCCGACGATTTCAGTTGCCCCAAGCACAGCATGTTGCCCCCTCTGAGGAGAGTTACATGTACTGTCCGCATCATTCCTGCAGATGGTTTGTTTTCCTTGTGTTTATTCTGTCAACACATTAATTTGAGGAGGACAAACAGCAAACACGAGCTCTGGAACAGGAGCAGCAGTCACTATTTGTTTTATAGCCAGAGTGAGTGGGGTGAATCCAGCGAGACTTTGCAAATGCTTTCCTCCTCCACTGAGGAGGGTGCTGGCTGACAAAATGAAAGTGTGGTGGCAACAGCATTTGCACCCAGTTGTAAACATGTAGTTCAGGAGGTGGGGCGGGTGTCCTGATTCGGGTTATTTTCCTCCTTCAAGGTAGGAGACACTCAGTAGTCTTTGATATCTTGGATCTCTCTGTCCTCCAGTTAAAAATAAATGGGTGCTATAAAAATACCAAGGCTAGGATGTTTCCTCTGGTCATAAATTTCCCACAGAAAGATCACTCCATCTTTAACAACTTCATGCTGGGTCTGGTGCTGAGGCTTGGGTTTAATAGGGTTTATTAAAGAAGGCTGGCAGAAATTGTACTGATTTTCTTTTTCTTGCATTGTAATTGTACTACTGAATTAGTCTTCTGTTTTGGTAGCAAACATTACCTTATTTTCTTCTCCATAGCTCAGGAGCAGCTCTGGTCTACATTGTACCACTTTTTGGACAGGAAATGTAATGAAATATTGTAAGTGTTGTAAAGAGTGGGTCTGCATAATCAGGAAATAAATCTGTAATCAATCATGGAAATCTGTAGGAAATGATTTTTAGTTAGAAGATGTACCTGCCTTTTCCCATCTGCTAACTAGCTGTTTTAATGGATCTGGGGAGTCACAGATTTGTTATGAGACTTTGCCTTGAATCAGCAATGCCTTTTCAGATAATGGAAGAATTGTATGGATTTTTATATTCATGGGTAGCTCAGGCTTTAAAAAACCACCACCACCACAAACCACAAGCAACAAAACAGAAGAAAAGAGGTTCTCAGGGTTTAGCTTGTAGCATCTCACAGATAGCCCCACAGTGTGGTTTGGCAGTGGGGCCCCTCTGGTGGTTGTGGGGCATCCTGTGTAGGAAGCAGCCCTCCCAGCTGGAGGTCAACATTAGCTGAGGGAGCTGTGAAACAAGGGTACGTTTCCTCATAGACCTCCAGCTTATCCTCACTGGCTCCACCACTACAGCTGGAGGACGGCACAACCAGATATTTTGCATTTACCTGTTTGCCTCAAAACATATATATTTTTTTCTGCTTTTAAATGATGGGGAATGAAAACAGAGTATGTGTTTAGTCTCAACAAAGAGCATTGGCAATGCTTGTGTAGGCCTGAGATCCTGTAAAGCAGAACACAGGAAAACGTGCATGCTCACTGGAAAATTTAAATTGTCCTCTAATCTATAATAATCCTGAGAATAAACATTACTTTGAGTTGTAAGACAAAGCCTTCAAAATGCAGAACAGACAACAGTGTTACCAAGTTTCTTGAAAGACAAAGGAGTTTGTTTTCTTTAATGAGGCAAATGAGTGATGTCCTCTGGATTCAGTTGTGCCACGCAGATGATAATGGAAAATCATTATTTGTGAAAAAGTTTATGGTATGCCTGCATTGCTATGCATGAATATTTTTCACCCCAAAAAAACTCAAAAGGAAGTTGGCTGAATACACAGACTTTGAGGACTGGGCCATGCTTAGAATCACAGAATCATTAAGGTTGGAAAAGACCTTCAAGACCATCTGGGCCAACCATCACCTTACTACCAATGTCACCCACTAAACCATGTCCCTAAGCACCATGTCCAACCTTTCCTTAAAAACCCCCAGGCACGGTGACTCCACCACTTGCCTGGGCAACCCGTTCCAATGCCTGACTCATCATTTCTGTGAGATCTATCCTACCTATTGCAGCTGACATCAAAGTGAGGACAGGTTCCTCAGGGCTTTCTGTTTGAGCCCTGAAAATCTCGATAGGACAGATCTTCCACAGCCTCTCTGAGCTCCATTTCCAGGACTTGGCCACTCTCACTATAAATCTTCTCTTACTCTGCCCAAAGCAAGTTTCCTTGTTGTGACTTACCAACTCTGAGAAGAGCCTGGATCTCTTTTTAGTAAGCCCGTGGAGGTGGTGGAGGACTGCCATGGCAGTCTCACCTTGGCCTTGTCATCTCCAGGCTGAATGGTGTCACATCCCCCAGCCTCCCCTTGCACATTGTGTGCTGCAGCTTCCTAAATCACTCCATACCCCCCCCGGCAGCCCCCCATCTTCTGCAGCGTGGTGGTGCTGGGGCTGCAGCTGGATGCCTCACCAGTGCTGACTTATGAGATGTCTTCTTAAATCATGTCTGCTATAAGTGACCTATTAAGAGCAAAGTGGTCTGTGCATAAACATCAATATATTCTTTCTGTTGCTGTGCATAGTTGAGGGATGGACCAGGAATAATAAGCTAGTGAATTAAAATCAGAATTACATTCATTTACAGGCTGCTAAAAGCTGAATAAGTAGTCTCCTGTCATACATAAACCATATACACAGAGGACGGAAAAGCAAGAATACCGTTAGGATGCCTGAGGCTTGGTTTCATAGCACACTGAATCCAGAGGTGACCTTTAGTTATAATCAATGTGATATCCTTGGATATACAGTGTGCCAAGGCTTCCTTCCCTTGGTTTATCTGAGGTTTGATCTCGGTGATACCTGATGCAAAGTAATGTGCTGTCAGTCAGCCTGCTCGGATAAAAGAAATGCTGACAAACGTGGTCCTACAGCCAGCATGACAGAGACCCTTGTGCTAACAAACATAGGTTTTGTGCAGAACAGCGTGGGTGGGAGAAAGGGAAGAGGATGAGCACTGGTAAAGTGGCTTGAATCTGGGGAGGGAAAATCAGCCTGTCCTAGGTGAGGCAGTATGGTGCATGCAGTGGTCATTCTGGACGCAGGATGGTAGCGTTCAAACACACTTGCTTCTCTTTAGGCTTGTCATCCTCCTGTTGCTAACATCAGCTATGCTTTTGTTGTTGTTGTTATTGCTACTTGAAAATACAAATACCATGTTTTCATTATGGGTAAAATTGAATTATCCTTCTGACAGCAGCAAGAGTTCTTGCTGGGGGGTATTGAAAAGCAATCTGTTCTGTAGATGGGGTACGCAGAGGGTAGGGCTGGGATTTAATGATTTCTGCTTTCTCTCTCGTGCTCTTTGCAGAGATGCTGTTGTTCAGGGGAGAGCTAAGAGGCACAGCCCTAACCCTCAGGGAACACCTTGAGCTGCAGCTTTGTGTGGTCTGCATATTGCAAGAACAAAACCTGAAGAAAACCTTCTTCTGTTGTTCTTCTCCGCCTCCTTAGGGATCAGATGTGATTTATGTTCTTTCCCTGGGGCTCCCTGAACCTCACCTTCAAAAGCCATTCATTCAGCCTTTGGCAAGCAAGCCCTGGTGGGACAGCAGATTGCTTCAGCTGAAGGTTGATAAGCAACCACATAAGCTGTGGCTAAGGTGGCTCTGGGCTTCTGTCATCCTTTTCCTTCTAATCATGTTTTTTTAAAGAGGGATTTAGTTTTGGAACTGCTGACTTCGGTGCTCACATCTATGCTGATAGCTTTATTTATGCAGATGTAGCACATAAATTGTCATGTCCTGACTGCCCAATGTCAGGGATGTCTCTGTAGACAGGAGAGCAGGTGTTATTTCTCTGAGGCATTTGACTTTTAAATTTCCTTGGTATCACCTTGCTTGAAAGAGCACTGCTTTAGGAATTGATTTCTCCAGTTGCTGCCCTTTCAGAAGGGCAACCTGCAGCACTGGAGGGATGCCTCTGCAGCCACCAGTGGAGAGTGGCAGGGCTTTAGGGATTATCAAAATGGAAAAACCTGTGTGTTCATCTCTCTGTATGCTGCAAAACTTCCATTTTAACATTTGAGTAGAGTTCAGCACAAGTGGAGGGGTCACACAACTTCAATAGGAAGACAAAGTTGATAATCTTAATGTTCTTTTCTGATTGAGCTTTTTCAATCTTTAGAGCTCTTTCTCATTGTCTCAGTTTCTTTGAAATCTAAACTAAACTGAATGAACAGTTAATAGGGTCTTTTCCCATTTTCATTTGAAAACAAAATGCCTTACTAGCCCAAAATACCCCTGTATTTTCCACTTCCAGATTCTGCTTTATGCCTCTCCAAAATCAGCAGACCCATTTGACTTTTTCTTGCCACAGAAGGGACTTCTTCCCATCTGGAGGGGACTGCTGTAAGGCTGGCTGGGGAAGGTCTTGTACACTAGCTTCTGGAGGTGGAAATCAAAACTGAAAATATTTTTTGTGATCTTTTCTTCATTGAAAATGTCATGTTTTGCCTTGCCACAGCACCAGGATGCCAACACCAAACTAGAAATCTCTGTGTGCTGCGCTGTGCCATGCCAGTACTTGGGTGTCCAGAAAGAAATGGATTTACCCAAATTAATGTTGACTGAATGATTTGGACGTCTCTGGTGTGGAAGGGGAGGGAAGTTTTTCATTTGATTTGAAGTGACACATTGGGGATTTCATTTGTAAGTTGTTTTTGTTTGTTTGTTTTTTAATTTTCATGTTTTCCTGCAGAGTACAAGAACAGCTGTACTGGATCAGATTGAATGGCTATGTAGTGTACAGTGTCTTGCCTCTGACAGAAGTCAAAAACAAATGGATTGGAAAAAGACTATCAACACACAACAGTACTTCCCCTTTATGTTCTCCATTTGTACAATGCTCAGCAGCTCATGCTTACTTGAGCCAGATGCAGTATCTTTGTGTTTAGTAGCTGATGATAGATTTTTGCTCTCTTTCTCTTGAATTTCTCAACAATATTAATTACTTCCTAGACCCCTCAATCATCTCTTTAGGTTGAATCCAGTTTTCAGGTCCGGGATAGATTTGCCTCAGACATCCAGTCATTGCTCCATAATGACACCTGCATGACATCAAGCAAGTTTGGTCCTGGAAACAATTGAGATTTGTTGCTTATTGATCCTGTGGATATCTGAAATGCTAAGATCATGTGCAATGGAAAGCAAACCATACATCTATGGAGGTGTGGGAAGTTGCAGTATTGATTTCTGACAGAGGTCCTGGCCAAGGATCAGGAAATTCAGAATGATAGTCTTTTCAAAGCCAAGCCTCACTACTGCCAGATTCATATTTCTTTTCATGGCACTGCTACTTCCTCGGTGCCATCTGCCAGTTGTTATAATTATCTCCTCGTCACTAGCCCAGCTGTCACCACTGCTTCCTTGTCCACTTCAGGTGTGCTGGTACATGGCTGGTACTTTACAGGGTAAGCAGTTTTGGAGGCAGGAGCATTGCCTCTCAGCACACAAAGAAGTACTGAGGTGAGACGGGTTGTTATGCACAGTGACCACCCTTCAGGTTGTCTATCTGCTCTTTTGATTTCAGAAGATGGGCATTCAGACATCTCAAAGGAGTTAAGTAAAATAGGAACTCATCACAGCTCTGGAAGAAACCAAAATGATCCTGATGATTTATAAGATCTTATTGAGCAGGAGTGTAGAGCTCCTTAATGTCGCATTTGAAGATGAGAAGAAAATGTAAGTTCAACAAAAAATTGTAAACTTACATCATTAAAATCAAGCCTAACTAGAGTAGATGATTTTTCCATTGTGTCATTCAGCCAGAGTTTGTAGAGCCCCCACATGAGAAGTGCAGATAACTCAGCAGGTCTGCAGTCAGTAATTCAGTAAGTGCTTACAGTCAGAGTTTTTACAGGAAGGATGCTTACTGAGGCCTCTTTGCTGTAGAGTGACTTGTTTTTGAAAATTAGTTTTCTGTTGCGGCAAACAACATTTTTCAGGGTGCTTATTCCTGAATGCTGCGAACAGATTTTAAATATCTCAAGAGTTTGAAATACTTATGAGTAAGTAGTAGTAACACAGGGTACTAAAAAGGTTTTTTCTCTCTGCAGCTGTGAAATTTATTTTGAAGCAGTAGAGTGCTCTTTGCTTACACACATAACTGGTGGAGGAAGGAGCCACAACTGTAAGTGGATGAGGTTTAAGCATAAGATTAACCTACTGATCAGCTAGTAGACATTTTTGTTAAGACCTGATAAAAGCAGAACTCATGAAATACATTTTTCCCCTTATTTCACTGTAGATAATGCTTGTGACACAAGTTGTGTAGCTTAATAGTTTACAACGTGAGATCAGAAATTGAATTAACCTCTTTTATCTGTTCTGATGTAGAGCCCACATATCTCTGTCTGGAAATGGTAAGAATGTGGAAATTGATAAGCTGCATACATTTTTGAAAGATAAACTTCTAAAATATGGGTTTACAGTGTGGAAATCAGGCCTGACAATATTCTTCACATTCAGCATAGGCTGCATGAGGAGGAATGCATGAGTTGTGCATCTTCTTAAGATTCAGAGATGTCCTAAAGGCAGAACTCTATGCTGCTGGTCCAAGCCTATACAACAGCCCACTTTTTGAGCCCTATCCTGACTCTCAGATCCTGGAAATTTTCTGCCTTCAGACTTCATTGATTGTAAGTTGGATCAGGTACTCAACCCATGTTAACTTCATATCTTTATTTCTTTAATATAGAAACCTCTTTTTTCTCGCACTTTTTTTTTTTTTTCATAGCCTCTATGGACTATGTAGGTACACCACTGACGCTTGCAACACTGACATCCAGATCAATAGAATTATACTGGGCTGGGGGGGGACTGTGATAAAGGATTTTTTGCATTGGAGAGACCATGTAGAAACTTCTCACAAAAAGGATGGTGAAATCTCTAAAACTGCTCTGTGTTCATGGTAAAGATGTTCTGTAAAAGCACTGCACAGACTGAACCCACACCATATTTACATTTTAGAGGAAAGGGCAAGTTGTCCTTTTGTGGCCGAAGAGATGCTGTACTTGCTGTCATGTGAGCAGGCAGGAAGCCTGTGAAAGCTCTGTCCCTAGGCTGACGTTCTGGTCCCTCACCTGCTGCAGGGCTTTACCTGGCCAGCAAGCCTGTGGCCTTCCTTAGCTGGCATAAAATGTCTTTCAGCAGAGATCAGCACTTTGGAGGCTGCCTCCTAAGAAAGATGCAAACTAACCCAAAGACAGAATGAGCCAAATGGTAGGTGTGTCGGGAACTGAACAGTGGGGGCCTCTTTAATATGCACTTCTTTAGCCTGTTGTCTACCGGCTAGCTCTTTCCATGTGTGATGGGACAGACCCGTCTCCTCTGGGTTACTTTTCTCCAGTTCACAGTCTGGACAAGGAATGGATGCATGTGGGAGGTAAGTGTTTGGAGTTGCCTTCACTCCTGGTTCCAAAAGAAGCCAGAGTTAGGAGTGGAGATGCTTTTGCTGGCCTAGTTTGGTTCTGATTCATTCTGAAAAGAGAGCATGCACTAAAATCATAAGAGCAGCTATAATACGTCATGTCTTCTTTTGTTGCCATGTCAGTAACCTTTTACATTTTATCTTGAGAATGACTGTGAAAGGCCAGGCTACCTTGGGAAAACAGTGGCAGGTGAGTGTCTGGAGAGTGCACTGACATTTGTCATGACTTTCCATGATGCGTGAATCAGACATCTGGGTCCTCAAAGCTATGCTCCAAGTATTTGTCATTTAGCACATTCAAATTCCCCAGAATTTCCATTTTACTCTGAATAGGTCAAATTATTTGCAAAAAGACAGAAGTGAAGGGGATGGAGGTGGAGAAGGAGTCTTAAACTGTGCATGACAAAAAAAAGGGATGCCCCCATACTGCGGGGAGGGCTAACCAGGTGGCCCAGGCATAACCCCTGTTTCACCAGCCAGCTGGCTCCAGGGCTCTGCACAATGCAGCTTTTGTCTGTCTCTGGGAATATGGGGTTGGGAGCACACACACGTCCCCAAGCTGCGAGTCCCAGTTGCCAGAGGGAGGCTTGCATGGGTTGGCAGGGGGTGTCTGTGTTGCTCCTGGTTGTCTACTCCTGTTGGTAGGGGCTGTTGGCTGTCACACCCTCGTATTGCTGCAGCCCTTCACTGGTATGGCTGGAGAAGGGGAGCGTGGGCTGCGGCTGGTAGCAGCAATTCCTCTGAGGTTTCATAGCTAGTAAGTAGTGGTTGCTCCGTCTAAAGCCCAGGTAAATGAAAACCATAAATCCTCTGTTAGAAGGCATGTCTCTGTCCTCAGATGTTCTTGATGCTATTCAGACAGCTTCAGGCTGAGTTACCACGATGCTCTGAGCTGGTGCCCTTCTTCCTCAGTGCTTCAGAGGGATGTTGTTGGTTTTGATGTTTTTCAAGTTTAAATCAAGAAAAAAAAATAATAATAAAAGTCCCAGTATCCCAGTACAGCATCAGTATTAACTATCTCAGGATGAAGGCAAATCCTTTCAGAGAAGCCAAGCTCTGTCTTTGCTGTTTGCTCTTCTCTGAGTCTCAGAAAGTGGAGGGGAAAAAAAGTGAGCAAATACTTCTAGGGGATAATACTGAGGCTCAGAAATTAAAACTGGGCTAGCAAAATAGCGTCTTTGACACAGGTGCCAGGGAGGCAATTTTGAATTGGAAAGGGGAACTGACTTACTTTGCTTGTTTGGTTTGCTGTTCTAGTTGTTTGCTTCTTATGGGCAAAATTTTTGTCATGCCAGTATAATTTCCCTACAATTTTACAGTAGTACAAAAGGAAAGTATATTGTCAGATAATGGTTTGATGTCTCTACTTGTATAAATAAATCTTTAGTAAGCTATTTATTATAGTTATTTATACTTTACAACATCAGGAGATAAAAAAGTCACAGAGTAGAAGTACTTACATAAAGGTTGTATTTCTAAGACAGCACTGGGGAAAAAAAAATAAAAAAAAAATAAAAAAAAACTTTAAAGGTGCAAGTCGTGTCCACAGTCTGATATTTGATATTTGAAGCTCATATGCATAAGGACAGAGGTAAAGAAAGACGACCTTAACAGAAAGCATCAGTTTAGCATACATTGCAAAATTGCAGTGCTGTTGACTTCTACAGTGTTCCTGAGTCAGCTGCATAGGAGTGAAGAGTTTGTGATCTTGAAGTCAGCAAAAGCATACAACGATCTGCTAGAGAAGGTAATGGAAATATTAATGAAGTGTTTCGACCCTCACCTTTCTTTGTGATGACCCCTGGTTTATAAGTGAATATGGGAAACGAATCAACGTTCTGATGTGGCAAATACAATGTGGTATTCTCTTCCCTAACTGGGTTTTTCCTTGGTGGCGGAGTAGGAAGTCCTTCCAGGCTGAAATGTGTGGTAAATGAGTTTTTTATGGCTAAACTCTTTCAGGGTGAGGGTAGACTCTTTCTGTGTGTTTCACTGTACATATTACACTGTTGCCTTTAAACTAAGAATTTGGGAAGGATGGGGTTTCAGTTCTTTCCAATAAGCTGATAAAGCTCAGAAGGCTACATGTAGCTTTATCAGTTGCTCTAACTACTCATTTGCACTTTCCTGATCTTCCCTTGCCACTTATCTTTAGAAAAGGTAACTGATATAATCAAATTATGGTCTTTGATCCTCACCAAAATCAGTGCTTTTCTTCTGCAGTTGATTCCTGTGCAGTTTGAAAACTGTAATTGGGCCATGGCATAGCTTGAAATTCGGTTAACTGTTAGTGGCTTCTTAATTTTGCTTTTGGAACAAATGTTTCTACCTGTGGGGATTTGCTGCCCTGATGAAGACTAATGCAACATGCCGGGAGACAAGTCAGAAGTGCAGCCGAATAAATTTAACATCCATGCCCTATGAGAGCAGATGTGTAGCCCAGCTTCCTTGTGCATAATAGAGCTTCATGACCACCTGTGCTGGTTTCTGAAGTGCTGCAGATAGCACAAATACCTCATATTGCTTTCAGGTATTGCATGGCAACATCTTGGGGGAATTACTGCAGAACTTCATTTGTACAAGTGAACTACAAAGATGATTGCTTTTCACCAAATTGGCACTTTAACTTTAATGATGTGTGTTAACGTTCTGCTGCAAATGTTTACATATCAGCAATTCCCTTTATTTTTCTAGCTTCAAAACAGACAGCAGCTTAGTTCTGTCTCTGTTCCTTGTTTTGGACTTGGAGCACACCTGTAGGAAAGAGGCCAACAGTGCACTAAAACTGAAGGCAACTGGATTTTTTTCCTATCTAAGCAATACAAATATCTGTGCCTTTTTGTGGTTTCACATTTCACTTGTGATATGTGCAAAGTGATGTAAGTAAGTGCTTATCTTAACAGCTGCCTTATATGTATGTCATAAGTACCAAATTACTCTATTTATTATAAAAATCTTGATAACATTCTTAAAAGTGAAGGGAGCATAACAGCTTTCTTTGAAGTGGTCACCTAATGATTTAGGAAGTTAATCAGTCCTGGATATGACCATCTCTCTGGGAATGAGTTGTGGAGGCATTTTTCTAATCTATTTCAGTGCACTGTCACCCAGAGGAGCTCAAACAGTTTGTGTGCACATCATCTGTTCTGGTGGGTCAGCACTGAGAGAATGGCAAAATGGGGACAGGCTTCAGCAGGCTTAGTGAAGGATGTCTCCTTACCTCCTTAGACCGATACAGTGTTTATTCATAATATTCTTACACTCATCTCCAGGATGAGTGTAGGAGGAAGAATTTCTAAGCAAATTTGTTACTAGCATTATGGTAGATAGATATCCAGCTATTGTCAATCAATGGCATTGGCAAATTCTATGGCTCTTCTGTTCTGAAATCATGCCTAATAAAAGAGAGGCACTGTCACAATGAATGATTACAGCGGTGACTTACTTGAAAAATAAAATATAGATGAATGGAAGGTGACAAAGATGGAAACCATCTGAAGAGAAACAGTCTTTTTTGAAGGAAAATTAAGAAGTAATAGGCTTTCAAAATGCAGTGATAATTGGGATAGGATCAAATAAGAAATACCAGGGCTAACTTGCTGAGGCTAGTCGAACTTTGTACATGGGTTATATGATGGAATTATTTCCATCCGCCTTTAGCAGTGGCTTTGCTAGAATAATGAAAGGCAGCAGGCTGTGGAAACAGGCACAGCAGCAGACACTGCACATATCGCCCAAAGGCTGCTAGGGCAGAGATAAAAACAAACCAGTAACAGACAAAACCACGCTATATCAGCAGCTTCGTTGGTGCATTGGCTGCAAGATGTGTGCGGAGGGCCCATGGCAGAAGGCACTTCAGGAAGCCGTAGTGCCCAGCAGCCTGCTCTGCAAACTGATTGGAAAAATCGTTTCCTTAAATGTGCTTTTCTTCAGGGTTTTTTACCCATGCAGAGAAACGCAACTCTAATCAATTGAAGTAAATTGCAAGCTTGGAAAGAAAAAAGGAAGTGCTGACAAAATTTCTGTTTTTTAACACTTGAGGGGAAAGCTGGTATCCTGGGAATTTGAAGAGGCATTACGGTTGGAATGTCCATGTTTTGTTTCAGCACAAATTTTAATCTCAGAAGCCACAGTTAATGCTCAAGGGACAAAATGCAACATATCATTAACATGCCAGCTGTACTTCATCGTTTGTCACTCTTTCCAGCACAGAACCGCTGCCCTTTTTATTTTCTATCCCCTTTTTAAAACTGATAAATAGGTATTAGGATTGAATGCAGGAATGAGAAGATTATAATGTACAGTTTCCATTTTTGTTATAAGAGAGCATCTTCTTGGTAGCAAAAAGGAACCTCCAACTGCAGTTTTCCAGGAGCCTGTTTCTTTAAAAAGATGTTTTCAAGATTGATTGGTATCAGGTGTGCCGAGCTGTATGATTTTGGCGTTACTATGGTGATAACTCTTTTTAGATAGAATGTCAGAGACTATAATTGCACTTAAAAAATCCTGTGCACAGTATGATAACCTGCGCAGAAATAGTCTGCAGCCTCACTCAGACTGAGGTCTGTCTGTGTGACTTTGCTGACTGCGAGTCACCAAGATTACATACTGGTATTGGAAGGAGATTGCTATCCCCTCTCCCTTTCTGTGTGACACACAGGCAGCATCAGCTCCACCAGCCTAAGAGGAAAGGCAAGATGCTTTTGACTGACATTCCTCCAGCCCCTTTTGAGTCTGTGACTTTCTCTGTGTCTCAGGCTACCAGATCCACCCCATAGGTGCACTGGTGACGTCCATGTGGCTCTACTTATGTCCACCTTCTGCTAGGTCCTGTCAATAAAGGTGTTTACTTCCACACTAGCATCTCTGGGGTTGCACTGTGGACACGGCAAGCCCAAACCTCCTCCTCCTCAGCCTTCCCCAAATCTCTGACCGGTGATTAAAATTAAATTGCGTTGCTCTTCAAAATTCTTCTTGCTAACAGTTTGTATTTCATAGGCCCTAGCACTGCAGCCACACATTTGCCTTTTCACAGTTCAGCCAGCAGTAATGTTACTCTTGTTCATAAACTTTTAACCTGTGCCCCTAACCCTACAATTGACCCTCTGTCTGCACAGTACTTGTCTTCAAGGTTTGATCTTTTGGCTTCCACAGCTTGTAGATCCTGAACTTCTGCTTCAAGACAGGTACTTTATAGTTCATTTGAAGAATAATAAGCTCACAGAGCTTATTAGCTTGAATTCTGCATCAGTAAGATGGAAGGAAAAGAGGCAAGTTGGTACAGAGTGAGGAAACCATGACATGGCTTCGTGGTCAAGAGGCATGGGGTGAAGAAGCCATGGCATCAGAGGGTACCGTGCCTTCCTGCCCCAATTCCTCCACCCCACCGCCTGCTTCTCATCAGCAGCAAGGAGCTCCAGGCTCAGCCTGCTGTGGTTGCCCATAGGCAGGATGAGATGAGCTTCAAGGTGAATCCTGTTTTTCATGACTTGGGATTTCATTGGGTCTCCTCAGAGGGTTTGGTCTCTAGGCCATGACTACATGTCTGTCAGTGTACCAGATACAGGAGTTTGGATGTCAGGGAAAGGTCCACTATTAGAAAATAACATTTTCCTAGAGTTTAATAACGACAGAAACTTTTCTGATGAAAGCTTGCAAATTTCTGCAATTTTAGTAAAGCTTAATCTTTTAAGTTGTTAAGTAACTTCAGCTCTCCCCAATATCTGTAAAAGTCAAAAAATACTCAGGACTCTTTAGAGTTTAGAGTAGAAATGTGAATATTTGGACCTGTTGTCTCTTGGTGGTCTCTTTTAAGCCTGTGACTGCTTTTTGAAAGGTGAAATTAGAAAACAAGATCAAATAAGCAATTATGGCCCCAGCTCTACAGAGTGCTTAAGTATGTGTTTTTAAGCATCCAACTACAAGAATTAAACACTTCACTGAGTGCTCTGATGGATTGGAGCTATGTGGTACAGTGACGAATAGTTCTACAGCTTTGGAGTAAAAGTGGCATTTGATTTGATATTGCACCGCAGTTCAGTGCATTGATTTGGCATTAACATTTATTGTGTTTGAGTTGCCTTTTGCCATGTAGAAAGTGGGCTCAAATACAATAAATAGATGGAACATAGTTAAATAGCTAAAGGTGAGTCATGTCAGCAGTCCTTTAATTCAGCTTTGTTGTGTCCCTACAGTATTATTAGGGGTGTGCCCTTCAGCCATACTTAGCTTCTGTTAGAAGCCAGAATTAGTACAGGGGTCAAATCCTTAAACTGATTTCTCCCATTGAGTTTTAATGATATTCATCAATGAATTTGAGATCAGTGAGCTGTAAGAAACACTTTAAAAGACGGAAACAATCAAACCAGCCCTTAATACAGGCATCAAGCTGTTTGAAAAATTGCATATCAAAAGCAGATAAAGAGCAAAAGAAGTCAGACTTGGTATAGCATAGAGTACAAACACTGATATAGAGACTGACTGAAATCTGAGGGGATGGTAAACAAGAGCATCTGTCCTTTCAAAGACCATTTTTGTCAATAAAGATATAATAAGCACGGTAATTGTCTGCTTTGCATATAACTGTATAAATGAGACTGGAAAATGCCAGCCAAGGCCACTACAGACTGGAGAGTCAAGCATTGATTTGTTTGGCATGAAAGTGAGAGCTTCCACAGCTGTTTCCTTACTTGAGAAAAGAGCAACACAGGAAGTGACTTAATTTACTAATTATTGCCTTAGCCCTCATATTTTTACTTCAGTTTCCATGATTTCTTGCTTCTCTCTGGAAAAAGGCTTTTTCCTCTGGTATTGCTGTGTTCCTCTATGCAATAGAAACGCACAACAGAAAACCATCTGGAAACCAGTCTCGGTGCCAGCCCCATTCAGAAGAACAAAGCTGATTTTTGATGCCTGATTTGGAGTACTGTGATTTGGCTCTGCCTAACAGGAAAGCTGGTGCCATGCCCAGTTTCAGAAAGATGGAGGCTCTTAGGATGCAAAGTCACATTGCTTCGGTTGATAGCTCCCTGTCTTTTGCACACCTGTGGGCAAAAGCAGTTCAACCTGAAAACTCCCTGTGACTGTGACCATCCTGATCCTGCTTTGTGTGTTGGCTACAATGAGATAAACATACTCTGCAGGGCATGCTGGTGGCAAGGAAGGTGTAATGAAATACCAGGCTGCACTTGTCAGGCTATGCCTGGAAAGAATGTGTCCAGCTTTGTCCTTGCCTTACAAACAGGATGTTGATAAACTGGAGCAGGAGACCATCAAGCTGAGGAACATTTAGCCTATGAAGAGAAGCTGAAGGTCTGGGGCAGAAACAGCCTGGAGAAGACTTCAGGGGGATCTCAGACTGGCCTTCCTGTACCTACAAAGGATTACTGAGAAGACAGAGCTAGGCTCTCTACAGAGTTGCACAGCAGGGAAGATAAGAAACCACAGTTATAAACTAGAACTGGGCAGATTCTGACTTGAGGTAAGGGAAAATTTTTCACCACGTGGGCAGTTAAGCCCAGGCACAGATTGCCCAGAAAGGTTGTGGAGTCTCCATCCTTGGAAAAGTATCTCCATTCTGGGACATATTCAAAACATGACTGAGCAAACTGCTCTGAATAGTTGACCCTGCTTTGAGCAGAAAATTGGAGCAGATGACCTGAGGTCTCTTCCAACTTGAATTTTTCTGTTATTATATATCACCAAGTTTTCAGCCATGCTTTATCCTATGCTTCTGACTCTGTCCCAGCTATCTCCTCCTGACTGCATGTCCTATGCCACTCTCAGAGACCTACCACTAATACAAAATATCATTGCCGATCTCCTCCAACTGAGCCTTGGCATGATAAAAAGTGTGCTGGTTTTGAGATGTTGACATACCTTTTCTTTGAGAAAAACCCTACCTTGTCTTCATAAAAGAGGTACTTAACCAGGACGTGTAAGCAATTGTCAAACAGGAAAATTTTGTTTTGAAATGATTGCTCCTTTTTCTTCCCCAGAAGACTGACATTTTGGGATATCCCTAAATTTGTTTGTTTGATATTCAGAAGCAAGCATAAGGAGACCATGATGTCTGAGAAACCATCAGAGTTTTCTTCCACCTTCCCCCCCACCCCGCTTTTTCTTCTTGTCTTGTTCGCTCCATCTATCTGTAAAGTATTCAGCAAAGTCAAGTAGGATACTTTACTTTCCTTTAATTAGGTTTTTGAGTTCTCCCGGAACTGGTGATCCTAATCCATTTTCATATGTAGAATTCTTTTAGAAGACTAGACAGGATGAAGTTGAACTCGTTTGTATTTTTCCTAATTATATTAATTCTTCCTTTCCCCTCTTCAGCAGATTTTGGGAAAAATTCAGAAAGCTTTTGCTTTTTTTTCAGCAGCAAAGTTAGAATTCATACAGAATGGGAAGAGATGAAGACATCATCTAAAATGTACCAACGAATAGCCTGAAATAATGACTTAATAATCAAAGTGAAATAAAGTTAGGAAAATTGCAGAATTTATTTTCTTTCCTATAATGAAAGGACTCGGTCAGATTTCTAATGTTGATTAATTACATGTAATGCTTCTAAAATTATGATGAAGTATATAAGACACTTTCTCTTTGGGACACTCTTGAATCTTTGATAATGCATCATTTCCCCCCAAATGTTACTTTTGAAACAGAAATTTGCTAGATTGGCTAACCGTAAGGAGAGCAAAGAGTCTTTCCCAGAAAACATAGGGCCTCAAGTGGACAGTGGTGTAGGCTCATCAGTTTGTCTATTGAAAGGTGCTTCATATCATCTAGTTATACCTGCCTTGACATCTTGTCACCACTGTTTTCTCAGCAGTTGCTGAGTTCAAATCCAGTGATTAACTTGGGATGCGTCTGAGGGGATGGGTCCTCTTAGTGCTTTCCTTATCAGTACCTTGCCAATGTAATATTGGCAATGCAAAGCAAATACTCTTTCAGAGAAATACTCAGCAGTTCTTTGGAACATGGTCAATGCTTTTAGTGTTAAGTCTTACTTAAATAAACACACAGTGGTTTTACTTTAATTTTGCTTTGGTTTTACTGACAGCTCGTTGCTGTGAACACTTTTTTTTCCATCGATTTGAGAGATAGTTAAAAAAGAAGACAGGTAAGAATTCGTGATTTGTGGGGACAAAATGAGCACAGTCATCCAAGGACTCAGTTGGAAATGTGGAATTGTGAACCTTACAATGACACCAAGGGCGCACTCTTCCTGTATAAGAATCAGTCACTGCATAAATTACAGAAGCAATCTTTAGGCTTCAAGCATAATATTTTCCTTCTGTGTTTCAGGTGGCGGCCTGACTAATGTCAGTCCCGACCCCAACTTCTGTGACATAATTCTTTTTTTTCCCTTGAAGGAGGCATTGTATTAGAAGTTAAAGTGTGAAGATTATGGCAAAACTTAGTTGACTTCAAAAAGACAGAATTTAATTTAGAATTACTTCCATTATCTTATGCACAATGGAAAGTGCTTGTTGCTCAGCTTAATCTTTTCCCTAGTGAGCAAAGCATTCACCTAGGAAACAGAAGCTGAAGCCAGTTTTCCTTCAGAGCCCTACGTCTTCCCCTCTCAGCACATTTTTGAAAGGAGGACGGAGTTCTGCTCAGTGATTTGAAGGAGTCATTGCAGAGGTGATTATTTCTTCCTCTGATGAAGTTGCTGGTGAATGGATGGAGGTACTTCCTGGCAACCTAACTTCCTTGCCATGGGTAGGATACCTAGGCATGTCCTTCTCCCAGGTATTATCAGTTGTTTAGTTCCAGGTGGCTTTCCTTTCAAGTATGAGATTTGTAGATTGAAGCAGTTTTCTGAAGCATCAATCTTTGTAGACGCTTCAGCATCTACTTACGTGGTTTGGATTCATTCCTCCTTGCAGGACTGGTACCTCAAATGAAAGTATTGTGGCACCCATCTTATGTGTACACATGCCCTTGGCTGAAGAAGGAGGAAGAATCCACTCCCAGATGTTGCAAAGCACTGTGGTCTGTGGAACAAGAAATGAGGCAAGATGGAGTCAGGGACAGTATTGGGCCTTCATAGTGACAATCCACAAAAAGCTTCGTTTTGCTTATGGCTGCTAACAGGGAGCTTTACTCCCATCTTTATTCACTTTAGAGAGAAGCTGTTTCTTTTTTGTTTGGTTGGATATTTTTCATCAGCTGTAGTATGAGCCTGAACAGTTCCAATATCCTGTCAAATTTAGAGAGATTTCTTTTCGTCTTTAGTCACCTTACCTTAATAGCCATTGGAACGGCATTTAGAGGAAAAAGAATTTGGATGACATATGTCCCCAGACACTGGTGTAAGAGCTATATGTAAAATGCAGTATCCATGCCTTAACACAAAATAAATGCTAATTACAGATAACCTGAAATGACCTTTATATGCATAGGTAAGCATTTAATCTATAAAAATAAAAGCATTCTGGACATCAATTACATATCTCATAGTCTAATTCCTTTACAGACTTTGTACAAGATAGCTTGGTTGGCATATAGTAGGACAGACTTAACTGCGCTTGAACGTACTGAACTTAAATTGAGAAGACTTTCTTCATCTGTTTAAAAAACAACTGAGTACAACTTCTTACTATGGAAAAAGCCAGCAAGGAAAAGTCTCAGCAGTATTATTTGGAAAATAAGTTTCTTGAAATGAGAATTGTAAAATTATTTCTTAATTAGTGATGGTATGCCAGAATAGACTTTCCACAGCCCAAACATCACATTGCTTGGAAAATTCTGAATGCTTTCAGCATTGCAAGACCAATGAAGTTTACCTGGATTTACAGAAAATAATCTGTCCTTACACAGGTAGTAGGTGAGTTTGCATTAGAGCATCCTGCTATTTATGAGGAAGCTGTTAGATGGATAATAGTTTATCTGGCACCAAGCCATTTGCCAAATTTCTAAGTGTGAGACTGGTTGCTGAGTCACAGTTTCAGGAACTGCAATAACAGTTCAGAAAAAAAATATCCTTTAGCTAGTGAAAGCTCTGTAGAGCGGAAAAGATGTATTATATGTATGCTTTTGAACTTTAAAACAGAAAAGAGAGAACCCATCAACAGACCTTTTATGTTTGCATGTTGTTTTCTTCCTCTCCTCAGCACTTAGGTAACTATAAAGCAGCTAAAACCAACACATGAAATGTCAAGTTTGAAAGGGCATGTGTGCAAAGAAAGTGTTTCAGGCTGAGGATGTGGTTCAGAGCACTGACTGTACCGTTTGTCCAGTAATATAGCAACTGAGTTAAAAACATGATTTTCAGTCCTCAGGTAAACAACAAGTTTGGAATGGGAGAATGTTTTACCCTGAGAAAACATTTGCAGTTCTGTGGTTCCCTAATGACACCAGGCACATTTTACTGAAGGAGGTGGTAAGGGAAGGTAGAAGGAAAGAAAATGGGTTGAAAAGGGGACTAACAGAGCTCCGGCTATTACATTTCCAGAGCTGGGCTGTGTATGTGTATCAGCATGATGACAACCACATCCTTTTCTGCTCCAGCAGCACAGGTAGGTGTGACCATCTGTCATACCATTTACTGTTTCCCTTGACTAATGCTAGTCCCTTCAGATCCTGGATCTTAGGTAGACCCCCATTCCTGCTTTATTTTACAACTATACTGGTAAAATAAATGAAGCATATCTCATAACCAGTGGCCAAGGATGGTTGTGTTGCTGAAGTTTTCTGGATGATGTTATTTAATCTAAGCCAATAACGCAGGCATAATTGACAAGCACAAGAAGAAAACTAATTTAACAGAGTGCTAAAAGCTGCAGAGAAGACTGCAATTTATCTTGTAAATGTATTCTTTTTTATTGTATCAATTCCTCTTGCAAAGGTGTTGAGGTGGAGGTGGAGAAGTGGTACAATTGATTTTGCAGCATTTTGAAATACAGTATTCTCTCCATAACAAACTCCTACCTACTTCAAAATGCTGATCTTTGTATTACTATTCTAGTAACTTCCTGGAGTGTCATTTTTTATAACTAGTACCTACAGTCAAGGTTTTTTTTGCTGGGTTTGTGCAGGGTTTCATGGAGTAATATCATTTAATCTGAAAGTCCAGAGGGAAGAATGGTCATTCAAGAGAAAATACGGGGAAGAGAACATTATGTTGGGAAGCGCTGAATTATTGGGTAGATCAGTGTAGACTTAATGTGGTTTTGTAGTATACTAAAATAAATACGTAAGAGATTTGAAGGCTAACTTAATATAACCATTTAAACATTTTTTTTTTTTAATTTCTTCTTTTTATGTCTAGATTAAACATTCAAAATACAGATGACAGTGCACAAGAGGAGAATATATCTATGCAAATTGATTTCTATTTCTGCTAACTGACTATGATTCCACACACATCCACTAAAATGTCCCGTTTTATATGAGCTCTTTTCACTTTAGTAACTAAATAATTGGCTGATATGAACGGTTTGTGGATGACCCTGATCTCAGTTGCCCTGGTGTACATCCAGAGGAGCACAACTCCTGTGGCACTGCTCTGGATTTACAGCAGTAGAGTTTTACTCAGCTTGGGTCCTTCGTGTCGGAAGAAACCTATCCGGTGGTAAATCAAATCCCATCACCCCTTCCACTTGTGTGTATTTGACCCTTGAAAAATGTCAGGTAGAGACTCTCTTGCCGTTGTACAAACGGTTGAGTCATTTCCTTGACTGAGAAGTTTGTTTTTCTTCAGCGTTCCTTTTCTTGTTTTTCCCTGCTGACACTCTCTGCACACAAGAGATTTTTTTTTTTTATTTGTACAACATCAAGTTGTTTCAGCCCTCCTGAGTTTTAAAAGCAGCAAAGTTTTTCCATTGGCAATTTGCTTCTCTGGTAGCTGTGTGATGGCAAGTTATTTTCGAGGGGGTGGTGGGAGCCAGAGCTGCTGTTGCCTTCCTGGATATCCCTCGCAGTGATTGCATACAGATCTACTGGTGGCTCCCTCCTCTTTTTAGCTCATACCCAGCCCCTGTTCCAGAAGGACTGTGCTGTGGGGCTGAAGGCATACATGAGCCATGAACTTTAAGGTACTTGGCATTTTGGGGAAAAAAATTGGGCAAGATCAGCCAACAGACCATAGTAGGTAACCCTCTTCCCTGTTGACAAGTCAGTTCTCCATGCAAATCAGCTGACAGCTATTAAAAACTTAAGCAACGTGGTTATTTCCAGGTAGCTTTCTTGGCTGCTGTGAAACTCAGTGTGTAGATGCTGGAATATCTGTTATTGTAGACATTTGATGCCAATTGGGTGGGAAAGTATTATTTATCTCATAAGTGTGAAAGCAATTTTTATGCTAAAGTGTCGTCGTGACTGGCTATTGACAGCTTCTGAATTATCGCTTCTGATAGCAGAATGCCATTGAATAGACACAGCTTGCTTCCTTAACTAGCATCTAGGCAGTAATTACTACCTTTGAAGTGAATGTAGCAGCACAGCAAGTGCGGAGAGTCTGCCTCTCTTACTGGAGGATGGAGAATTCATTCTAAGACCCTGTTATTAAGGACTGAGTGTAGAAAGCTGATTTTTGTACCAGAAGTGCCATAAATGGAAATGTTGAAGCCCAGAATTCTACCTGTAAGGCATATGATCCTGTATGTGGATGTGTTGTTATTTATTTGAAACGTGTTCAGGCTTTGTTTCCCTCTTGGCCACAATTCAGCTTTCCCTTGGTGTTCTGCTGTAGTCAGTTGAAAGCCAGAAATTGAGATAATGTTCTAGTTGTTTCTCTGATACTCAATATCCCTTCTTGCTGTCCTGTGAGTAGTTATGTTCTCATCTGCTGTATTCTACCATTTGTGTTTTCTACCTCTGTTTTTTTTTTTTTTTTAATATTTTAATATTTTATGAAGTTTCATAAGTGTCTAGCATTCCTAATGAGCTTTAGCTAAAGAGCTGTGCTTGTCTCTGTATTGCTTTGAACAAACTAAGCAAGCAAAAAAGAACCCTTTTATTTAAAAATGCTTAGCCTTTCTGATGTTCTCCTGCTTGCTGGACTCTACATACATGTGATCAAGAAGGGTTTTTTAGTCTTTCTAGCCCCTCCATTGAAACAGCAGAGTAAGAATCTTCTTTGGTATAATGAATATGGTTAGATTAAAAAAAAAAAAAAAAAAAAAAAAAACCTCCAGATTTATGTTCAGATTTTGCTCTTGGGCTGTGACTGTCAGTGCCTTAAAGAGTTCTCTGGTGAGCAGTACAGAAGTACAGTACCCACAGTTTTTCTGTGGAAGCAGCTCTTCCTCCTTCAGAGAGGAAGAGTGATTCATCAGGCAAAACTGGGGAGAGCCACTGCCCATGTGACCCTTCAGATGCAGGCTGTCAGGTCTGTCCTGTAGACACCTGTATCACTGCAAGGCTTTTGGAGCTCTCTGTGACCAGAGGGAGCCTGAGATGGAGCACTGGACACGAACAGCACTGAACACAAAGCACTGTTTGGGCTTGGACCTGGCCTATGGTGTCTCTATAAAGTCTTCATGAATTTGATGGACTCTTTAAAGTTCGGGATAGGTGTTACAACTTCCAAGGCAACAACAAACCCTGCCTTTTTTATTTTTTTTCCTCCTCAGAATGAATGAACAAGACTTTTTGGAGGGATATTTGCAGAGATTTCTATCAACTCTCTCCTAAACCTTTGTCATGTTGAACAAATCTGTACTGTTGATGTTATAAGGAACTGAATGTGACCTGTGGTCTTAGAACAAGTGCAGCATAAAGATCTGTGAAAGGGTCATGTCTTTTTGTCTGCAACCAAGAAAATACAGAATTATTTCTTCCCCCCCTCCCTCCCCCCCTTTTTGAGGAAAACCTCAAACTCATGAATAAAATAAACTTTGCAACTGCTTATTTTAAAGTGAGCAAAGTGCTTATTTTAAATGTGGCAAAGATCAGAGAAAAATGTCTCCCATGGCCCCTGTAGCCTTTTGTAGCTCTTCAAGAACAAGTAGTCATCTGCAGAAAAGCCAGTTGCCTGAAATCTCATCATCTACAGTTCTCTACCCAGATTCATATAGGACTCTAGGAGGGAAGTGTAGGTCCTACTCATCTCCAATGCTGACTGGAGTCTAGAAAAACAGAATCTACCATCTCTGAGGATGCATGTTCAACGGGAAAGCAAGGCAAGCATCCTTCTTATTTTTGTCTTTTCAGATAAAGTCTTAAATGCAAAGTAAATGCAGAAGTATGTAAAACAAGAAGTAAATGTTTGGAGTGCTAGAACAACATTAAACAGAACACCAGTTATACACTAACACAGTTACTATAATTTCTAGGGGTTTGTTTTGAAAAGCTCAACTCTATACTTCTGCAAAAAAAACTCCCTTGGAGTTCCCATGAAGCAATGAAATTAGGTCTGTGTGTTTCTGGGAAAGATACATCTTTGTAGAATGTGTCCTCCAAAACTGCTTTTGTGCTGGTTTCAGTCTGTCTAGAAACAGAAGTTATGCTTGGTGATAATGCCTATCTGTTTTCCTTTTTCCCTGTCTGCTTAATAAGACAAATTGGGGAGCAATCCTCTTCCGAGGAATTTACATGAGAAAAAAAAAAAAAAAAAAAAAAAAAAAAAAAAAAAAAAAGATTAATTTACACTGCTGGTGTCATGCTGTAATATGATTATGCTGGCAGTGCTAAAAAAGGAAATGCTCATAGAAATTTTAGAAGATGTCATTAGCTTAGCAGATGGGAAAAATTTGTGAGCATTCAGCAGTTCCTGATCTCACACAACACGTTACACAGGTATGCACATCGGCCAGCTGCTGCGTGGAGGATGCAAAATCTTCCAAGTAGCTTGCAAGGGCGGTAATTCCAGTTTAACATAAAATGTTAAGGTTACAAAATGTCACCACAGAAAAGCAATTCGTAACCAACTTGGAAGTGGTCCTTTCAGGCACTCATTCATCAGAGCTCCGTCACCTAGTGATTTGAACAGCAAGCACAGTGTCTGTGGTGAGCTGCCTCCCTCTCAGTAGGAAATCTCACCCAGTTCTGCTCTGCAGAAAAACAGAGTAAAACACTTGCTTGGACTGGTCTTGCTTGTTCCTTTTGCTTTTGCTTGTGGGAGAAAAGCTCCGGTCTGGTATGTCAAAATTAAGCCCGTCTCTCACTCAGAATACAACAGACAAAAATGTTAAATTAATAACAATAAAAACAAGGATTTTTAAATTGTTAAACTTTTATAACCAAGAGATCCAGTTAAATAGGTGTGCAGGCCTGCAAACTAACGTTATTTGCATGACAAATAGGAGCAAGACTTGACAAGGGACAAAGCTTTTTAATGTTTTGGTTTCCACCCCTCCACCTTCCCTTATGCATCAGTGGCCCATGTAGATTAAGGAAGTTAAATAAAAGCTCTGTGCTCAGTTACGTTCCAGCTAAAAATAGCTGAAGGATCTAGCCACGCTTGATTCAAGTCATTTATAAAAGCACACTTTTTTTTTTTTAAAAAAAACTTTCTCCTCTGTCATCTTTTAACATGTCCTATTTGTACTGGTTGTTTTCATAGCCTTGTTATCATTTGGGATATAAAAAAGTTTTTTTATTATTATATTTTATTTTTATTTTTTATTTTTCCCTTGGTTCTTATTTAAAGCATTTTATCCAGATGTTTTGGTAGAAGGGCATGTTTACTGAAGGATCATTTACCAAAATGGAAATGACTCTTTGAAAGCCACCTGTCTTAATTATAGGTAATTTTAATTGAATTAATTTAAAACATTAATTCAACTATGTGGAAATTATCTGACTGGCTCAGTACATGTCATAGAAATAGCTGTTTGGTGTTTGTTCTTGAACAACAGGTGATAATCTTTGGAGGCAGAGATCTGGTTTTAGAGCTTACTTTTTTTTTTTTTTTTTTTTTTTTTTTTTTAAAGAGACAATAATTCTCCTCAATTACCAGATAAGCCCAGGCAGACCATAAAACCATCTCCTTAGTATATTTTACTGGAAGTTTGATTGAAATATGTCTATTTTCCTGAGCTACTCTATGACTGTGAAGCTTAGAGATGGTAAGGCTGTTTAATGTCCTAGAGCAAGGGCATTGGAGGGTAATAGAGATGATTCATGCTTTCATAAAATGGAAGTATATTGAAAGGCTAAAGAAATTAAACCAAACGAATCCCAGGTGCAATTCCACTGACTTGTTTAGCCTTATAACTAGTATGAATTTCACCTATTAGGCCTATTCTCTTAGGGAAAAGAGACACTCTGAAATAGCATGAAAGTCAGGGAGTTTATAAATCGCTGTGATCAGTAGTATCCTTTCAGAGCTGCAAAGGAAAAACAAACATACAAACAAAAAAAACAGTCATCTAAATATAGAGAGGCAGGAGCAAGTAGAGTGCTGCAGATAAAACCCTTCACCTGAGCATAAAATTAATCCAAAATAAGTTGCAAAGAAAAAGTTTTTAGTGTGTACTGTGGCTAATCATATACCCTACTTGTTTCCATCTTTAGTCCTCAAGAGATTGTGTGTTCAGGGGTATTTTCTTCATTTATTTGAAATTCAATTTCAGCAGTGCTGTTCAGTGGGAGCAGGCTGTACCTGGCTCATTCCCAGAAAGCTGGGACAAGATGCTCTCAAATATCTGTGCTGCCATACTCCCCATTCTGTGGAGGTTTAGATAACATTTAAGCGTCTGATCCACTGGAGAAGACTGCTGTCTCCCAGTCTGAGTGGGACAAATCTGACCCAGTGATCTACGCCTGAAGGTTACAGTGCATATTCCTAGTTTAGCTCCCTTTCTGTACTGTCAGATTTGAATGGAAAGAGCAGAAGCCTTCCAATTAGATAAAGTTAACCATGTGCATAACTAACTGCAGGATCAAAATGTAAACTTATACTATCAGGGTATATATTTCAGTGAATTGTAATTGATTTTTTTTTTTTTTTAATCAATCAGCACATTAAAATATTCTGTAAATATGATTGGGAAGTCTCATGAATCAAAGTCATTGTTTAACTTAATTATAAAGCTAAAGGCAGACACATTTCTCAAATCTCAGTCTATTTTCTTGGAGAGTCACCATAGGATGAGGCAGATTTTTTCTATCCAAAATTTCGCTAAAATCAGTAAACAGTTTCACTATCATGACTGAACGGTTATGCTATAGAAGATATATGACTGATTGGAATTATATTAGAATAAACATGATACGTGTCAAAAAGTGAAATTAACATGAAAAATTATTCATTTTATATTGAAGAAATATTGTATATGAAGCAAAATACATGCTAAGTCATAAATAGAGTTTGAATGCAACATACAGAGGGGAGGAAAGAAATGGAACTGATGATCCAGATTTAAAAAACAATTTTAGAAGAGGGTGAAGAAAAGCAGTACAACACAAACTCTCAAAATGCAACCTTATGTCCTATTGATTTTTCATCTCTGTGAATGTTAAAGTCACTGAGATGTCAAGCACGGCAGTAAGAGACTTCTATAACTCATTAAGGGGTGCTTCAGTGCACCAGGCTCACTTACAGCTCAGGGTGAGCTCTGTTCTGTTTGTGTTAGACTTCACATATCAAGTGGTTGCTTTCTGCTGGGACTTACTTAGAAGTCATCAGATTACTGTGAAAAGCACAGCAACATGCATTGGTTCATCTTCCTCCGAAGGCAGTCTGAATCAAAGTGATTTAGCAGAGCTTTCCAGTCCCTGTGTTGGCCTAAGGATGTGTTTGCAAAAAAAAGTTTTCAGGGACAGAAAATATATTTTATTAATTAGGAAAATGTCTTTGCAAAACCTTTTGGATGTGGCAGCTCTTCTTCAAGCTAGGATGGCTTTATAGAATTATCCTACAATAGCTCACTTATATTTGCAAAATTCAAGACCTTCTACTACCCTTGAGCTGCGTTAATAAAACAATATTTTACTACCTAAATAAACATTCATAAAGTTGAGCAAAAACATTTTGCTTTCCAAAATCCTATCCACTAAAGAAAGCTAAAAGAAGTATTCTGGTTTGGACTTTCAGCAGCATTTGTGAGTGAGCTAGAAGAATATTTCAGGAAACCCAGGTCATTTGTGGGTAGAAGAAGTAACCAAAGTGAGAGAAAGAATAAATTATGGGGGGAAATAGTTATGCAAACCTTCATGGTGAAAGCAAAGAACTTGAGTCGGTAGCAACCCTGAGAACCTTATCTTGTAGCCATTACCCCAACACTTCACTCAAACATCCAAGCAGCTATCAAACTGATGTTTGCTCTTTGTGAATAAAGTGGAATAGGTGCTAGCACTAGTGAATTATTTGAAGTTGTCAACAGCTTTGCCTTTTGATTTGGTTCTTAAAGAAGCTAGACAAATAATAAAAACTCGAAAAATGCTAGATTTAGAAATACCCTAATGACAATGACAAGCAGGCTTTGTTGCAGCTATAAAGAAAATAAAATTGGCTTCTGGTGCTTTAGCAGTACATTAGTGCTTTGATTGCCCAATTAATAGCTGAAGGTTAAGCTGACTTGGCCTTAGATGTAGTATTCAGACCCTTATGAGTAGTTAGCAATGAAATGCTAAATTTCTCTTTAGGATTTTTTTTTTCCTTCCTTAAACAGACTGCTGTGAGTAATTCTTGGTCTGTAAATAGTGACTTCTCTCCTTCTGTGTGTTTGGCACCATGAAGCCAGAATACAGAAATGAAAAATTGAAATAGGCAAGTTTTACTTCAGTCAAAGGAGAAGAGTAGGTGCTTGGATCTGGTAACACTTCAGCTCTTCCAAAGTGTCCAGCAGACGTGAACCACAGCATCACAAGAAAGTGATGCTCTCCTGTGTTCAGGAAAGGAAGCACGAAGGTGTGCAGTAAAACTGGTTAAACATGAGTATTTCCATGTCAGTGAGGTGCAACTGAACCTGAACAGGGAAGAAGCCCACACGTAGGACACGTTGTTCTCTGGGTTTGATTCAGACCAATCTGAGGTTGGGTCTAGCATTGCCTATATGAGCACTGCCTACATCCTACATCTTTTAAGACTATGTATATCTATCTGTTTATTGGCATGACAGTAAACAAGGACAAAATGTAGCCTTACACTGTTTTTTTAAAAGCGCTTATAAACCAATCAAATCAGTACTTCAAATCTTTGTTGTTTTTCAAAAAGCTAAAAGATATAGCTTGTAGGTTTGAAGAAGGAAGAATCATACAAATAAGAAATGATTATGTTTTTCAATATAATTATGGAATATTACCTAGCCATGACAAAGATAATAAAACAAAAGTAATCTGTCATTTGCATGAATAAAACAGTAAAGTGCTTCTGAGAGCTTGTCCTTGCCTTTTCATTGAAATAGACCCAAGTTTTGAAGGCTTAGGGACTTCAAAGCCTTTTAACCAGGTGTCTGCCCACTGCCAGGCTGTTACCACGTACTGCCTAGCTGGAGAGAAGCACGGAGTTTCATGATGGCAAGGTAGCTCTTTCACCAAACCCACTTCTGCCTCCGAGAGTCCTGGGGAAGTCTGAATGTGAAGCAGACAGGGACTTCTCACCCTGGTAGGGAGCTACTGTGCAGAAGCTCGCATTGTAGCTACTTGTTTTGAGGAGTCCCCACAACATCAGGGGTCATTGCAAATGCTGAATCTTCAGTTAACAAGACATTATAGCATGTGACATGTTAAGGAAATAGTTTATCCCCCTTAAAAAAAATAAATCTGTAGTGTTTTAAAGTCACTTGTGTAGACTCTTCAGGTTTTCTGTATGTAGGCCTATTGGGTTAATTGTACACACAAACTTTTAAGTACATACATGCCTGTTTTACTGCTACCTACCTAATTTGCTGCTAATCCATAGGCTCTGCTGGATGTATGCATCCTCTAGTAGGACTGGTTTCCTGGAAGTCTCCCCATACTTTACCATGTCTCTCTTCCTCCCTGCCTACATCCCACTCGCCATCCAAATAAACTCCTCATTACATGATTTCATCCCTCTTCCTCGGTCATTTTTCAGAGCTACCCTTTCTTGTTTCTTTAGTTTGACAGGTAATTTCTTTACCTCAGATAGACCTCAGTTAGTCATTCCTTCTCCTGATGTACAAGCACACCTATAGTCTCTTACTTCTCTGCCATGCTTGTGCTCCAGTCTTCTAGCAATTTGTTACCGTGTTCCTACCAGACAACTTCTCTTTCCTCGCAAGGAAAGAGACTATTCCTTACTATTCCCTTTTGTAAGCACTTCCACAAGGATCTCTGTTCCTATGAACCTCCCTGTGAATATCAGTATCCCTTGATTCACTCTGGCCTAGTTGGAAATGTTCCTCATTCGTGCCTGTAAGACCAGAAGGGGACTTGGGCTTTCTCGAGTAACAGAGTTTGGGTATATATCTGTGTTGGCTTAGTGCATAAGATTGTCCTGTTCCTATATATCCTATATATCTATAAATTCATCTTCTCTCTGTTGCTTGTTATATTGCGCTGCACTACTTGCCTTACCAGAGGGCATTATGCAGGCATGTCATAACAGCATGTCATAAGCTGGTTGCTGCCTGAGCCTTTCCAAGTTGTTTTGTTGGAGTCATTTTCTTCCACAGAGAGAGCAAGCGGAGACCAAATCACTCCCTGATTCACATAAAGAATGCAGTACTGACGCATGCATATGTTTGCTTCTGTAGCTATTTATTTGTGTGTGCTTTGGGAAATGTTCCTGGGATTTTGGGGCAATGGCTATGAAAGCAGAGGGAAAAGCACCTTTGGTTCTCCCTCAAAGAATTCATAGTTCAAAGACTGAGGAACAAGCTGGTGGGACAGGACAGAGGAAAGGTGTGGTGCACGTGTGACCATAGTAACAAGACTCGGCAGTACAGTAAAGATACTTGCTTCCTTATGTTCCTCTGGCAATATGAAAAATCATAAATACAATATAACTGCCACCTTAGAGTTACCAGGGCCTCTGGAAAATTAGGTAGTTAAAAATTATGTCTAAGTAATTCCTAAGTTACTTCTTGAGTATGTACCTATGGGTGGACAAACTTTTCTAGGATTTCAGGCCAGGTGTAAATCTTCAGGAAGGATGTGAGGCTCTGTGGCAGAGATAGGAAAGTGTATATGTATGACAGGGGATATGTGGATATATATACATTTTGCAATGGGTAATGAAGACTGTGAGGATGAATGGCCAAAATATAAGAGGAGGAATTAGGTTGTTCCCCTGCCCCACACTGAGCTTCATTTCTTATTTCAAAGAAGGGGATGCATTTGACTCCCCCCCCCCACCCCCCCAGCATAGCTTATGCATCAGCCTTTCTTCCCTGTTGAACTGTATTTTCAACTAAAACTTGTGTCTGTCATTGATTTTGGTCACTCAGAGACATTCTCTTGCCTGGTATTGAGTGCCTTCAGCTAATGTCACTTCATTTATTACTTACTGCAAATAACTTCTGATTAGGTTGTCAGCATCATGAACCTTTCCCCTCTCTTCCTTATTCTTTCACAACGGGAAATTTGTACCATTACTTAGTGCTATTATTATTCTTGTAATGTGTTTTTCTGTACATCAGAGCACTGTGTACTCAGTGTCTAAAAGCTCACAGTAAACCTGTTCTACCCTGTGTAGGTTTGCAGAAGGTGAGCTTCACCATAGCATCTGCACATTCTCCAGAAGTATGAAAGCAGCATGACTAATACGTCAACGTAGCTTTTTTCTCTTCCCTTTCCTATAGCATAAGCTATATGGAAGTAAACAGAAAATCAAATTGCTGTGTACAGGAGAAAGCAGAGGTCAAGAAAAAATATATTTTGCATTTGGACAGAAGATGATTGTGATAGTCCTTAACAATTAACAAAATTAATTCACCATCTTGAACCATTTCTAAGGAAAGCACAGATGAGATATATCTAGAAATTGTATGTCACCAAGGGGCACAAATTGTCAGCTTCCGTCATTATGTGTGTCCAGATTTTTTCACTTTGTAGAGAAACCAGATTGAAAACTTGTAAACAACATAGCAAACTTTCAGATGTCATGCCAAGATGTCATGTGTTATATGGGCTGTAATAGCCCAGGCTGAGACAAGAGATGTAGGAAGTCTGTAGACCCAGACATGCTTCTGCATTATAGACTCACAGAGACTGGAAATAATTTAATTTCCCTGTTAGTTTAGTTAACATTGCTGGAGGTACTGGAAAGACAAATCATCTTTCTGCCATGAAAAATAACATAATCTAATTTCAACTTTAGTTATATATATATATATATATGTACATATATATATACATATAAAGCACCACCACCAACAAAAAAACTAAAGAATTTACTTCTTTTCCTGAGTGCTTCACTTTTAACTTTTGTATACTTATCTATATTGTTTTGCCTTTCCAAGTATTAAGAAGTGTGTGGTCTCCTGTTCTAAGCCCAAAACAGAGCCAAGATGTCTGTGTATGCTATAGAAATCCTATAGACTGCTTCCTTTTATTTGTTTGCTTCCTACCACTAGGCAAATGAACGTGTTGCAAATTTCATTGGTGGGGAAAAACACTGAACAGATATCTCACAAAAATTATGCGAATGTCCAGGTTACTATTAGTCATCATCATAATCTCTGGACAGTCTTCGTTAAAATCATGACTGCTCCTAGCTTTTTTTTTCCTTTTCTGTGGTCCTGTACTGCTTCAGGATAAAGTGTAAAGATTACATTAGCACGTATGACAATGTTCCTATTCTGACATCTCTGGGAAGAGCAGGCAAAGCCACAAGGGTGCAGCAGCAGCAGAAGAGGATGTGAAAGCAAGGCAAGTGCGTAGCAAGGAGATGTGGTTTTCCTCTCAGTTGCACAGTGGGAAGTACTGCATTCAATAAGTTTTCTGTTCTCCTTACTTGAACACTTTTGAACCTACAGACTTTTGGGGTAAAGGTGCTTGAAGAACACTCCTCTTACTTAAAGGTAAAACAAAAAATAAATAAATAAAACAACTAAAGTTCATCTTGAATAAAACAAGATGCTGAAATACATCTTACAGCAAGAGACCATCAAGGCACAAAATCAATCAATCTGGTTCTAGCAGTATTACTTGGCTATTCTATTTCTCAAGTGTTTCTAAGAGGATTTCATGTTTTCCAGTCTGTTTTCACTAATGAGCATTCAAAAGGCGCGGAAAGGTGTTTGGGAAGTGTACCTTTCAATTCAATAGTGCAGACAAAGGCCTAAGAGAAAAGTTTTCAAAAGGAGAGAAGAGTCTGAGTGGCAAGAAGTGATGCGTTTGGTTGTTTGGTTTCCTACATGGAGTTGCAACAACATGGATGTCAGGACCATTTTGATATTTCCTGAAGAACAGTTTGTCCTTATAAGCAGAACAAAAACAGTATTTTGTCTTTGTGTAAGACAGTAAAAAGATGAGAAGAAAAAAGAGCTGTCACAAATGTGTACGGTGGTGACTTCTACTTTCTAGTAGATAAGGTGAGCAAGAGACAGCAGTGACATTTAACGTGGATTGTGGCACCTGTTACAGCTGCACACTGTAAAGCATTTTTGCCTTGATCCTCAACACAATTTGTTTTGGGAGACTTATTTGTTCTTTTCCTTTGTCATTTATTTAAATAAATCTGTGACTCATTTTCCCTGGAGAAGCTGGCTATGCTGCTGACAAAAGAAGATTCAAAGATTAACAAACTAGCTGTCTTGCTTAGAAAAAAACACGTTGGTAGTTTGCCTGCCATCATTTTCTCTGAAGACACTCACTTGAAGATCTGATGGGTTCACTAATCAAATTTTACTTTTGGTGGTAGCCACTTCGCACAAGCAGACTTCTTCCTTCCCCCTTGTGTACCAGAGTGGTCTGCTGTTTGTCCTGTGTGGTCCTGCAGGAATTTCAGAGGGTTATCTGAGAAGATTAACTATACTCCTGAAAATCCCTTAGCACTGTGTCATGGCCCATGAATGAGCAGCAAAATTAATCTGGTACCATGGAATACTTACTGATGGAGTACTTGTAGGGATACTTTTTATTTATAAGGACAGCCAAAGCCATTGGTCTCTATTTTCAGGAGGAGAGCTGGTCTGGCAGTCCATCTGCCTTCCTACTGTTGACCCCGCTGCAAACAGACACTTTCCTCGCTCAACTCATGTCCCACCCAGTCCTTTCTGCTATCTGGGCTGCCTGGTTTTTGCTTTGGAAAAGAGAGGGGCAGCGAAGTAGGGAATCTTCTGCTCCAGCAATCTGTCACTCTTCCTTTAAAACCATATACCATTAGCCTGGTGAGTGGTGACATGGGAGGAACTTGACAACAATAATTTGGAAGCTGAGAAAGACAACTGCGTGCTGGCATTGGCGAGATGTACATATCTTTATCTAGGATAAGTCTACAGAAAAATGAGCTCAGTGAAGCTGAAGTAGATGTTGCTGGTGGGAGGAGTGGAATTGGGAAAATTGATGCTGTGCACACTGATTATTATTTACCCTGTGAGAAAGCATGAAAAATGGTACATAACACGTGTGAGAGGATGCCAGCCTCAGGAAGATAGTTACTTCCTGATGGAAATGGTGAAAAAAATAAAGCTAGACACAGATTAAGAGCACAAGAGCTGTACATCCATACCTACATGTAGGACTTAGAAAATACTATTGTAAGGGAGCTGCAGAAACTGAACAAATTCCTTAGGACGTTAAAGAAAGAAATGCCATTTAGCTGTAGTACCGTAGAAAGATATTTTGAATACAGTCTGTTCCATGTTTGGAGGTAGGCTTAAGTTTTGATTTATATGAACCTAAATGGTCATAAGTTTTGATTCATATTGTAAATTATAAGCCTGCTGGAGTAGTCTCATCTTTGAAATATACTTCAGTCATTTATCTTCAAACTTAGAAGTGTGCTACAAACTTAGAAGTGAGTAACCCTTAACTTTTGAACTCAGCCTTCTCCTCAGCCTCTGATACCTAAGATTTAATACAGAAAAAATGATGTTGATACCATAATGGTAACTGCTACACAAAGGATAGTGTATTGCTGTTATTTTTAGATAGCTATATTTGAATTGTGCCCACCAGCCTGACAGATAATGACGGGCTGATTTCTTGTCCAACAGGTGTTCTAAGATTTGCCCCTGCACACTTTTAAAATCAAATAATAAATCAAAATTCATGTACATGGAAGGATAGCAGACTTCCCTTCATCATCTTCCTGGGTTGCCTAGCATTATGCACCGAAGGGAGATTACATCAGGGACAAAGAGAGAGGCTGGAGAGAAAAAGGAGGGATTTGACATAAGTGCCCAAGACGGCTAGGATGAAACTGTGCTACAGGAGAGGGTGGTTTGACACAGCTGTAGCTGTAGAGCGGATTTTCTCCATTTCCAAAGTAATTGCAAGGGAGAAAAGAGGAAAAAACAAATGGACAAGGCAGGTTTGAGAAAGTCTCTGGTGTGTTTTAACTCATGTCAGTCTGGAGATCTTTTGATGAGCAGCTGCCAGCTCACAACAGTGTTGGACCACCAACTGGCCGAAGTGAGAAGAGCAGCACTGCAGCCACACCAATCGTAATGCCCTTACCAAGCAAAGGAAGATGCTGAGTATTTTCTGTTCTAAAGTGCGATTTACAGTCTCTTTACTTTCTCTGGTGAGAATGTGGAGAAATATATTTAGGACACCTACAAGTAAATACAAACACCTACAAAAAGCCATGAGACTGTGTCTGTAAATTCGGATTCATTCTCCTTATTTTGACGTTTCTTATCCAGGGCTGGACTCACCCATTTTAGTGGGTAAAAAATAGTGTAATTATACACAGTATAGTGCCATATCTAAACCAGAATTGTGGCATACATACCTTGTATATTTTCTCAAAGTTTCATTCTTGAGTGTCTGTTATCACTTTTATATTTTTACTGTTTATGGGAAAGATTCATTTGGACTTGGCCTGGCTGTTTTCATGTAGGATGGAGCTTTCAAATCTCAGAGTCAGAACCTTTAGTCACTGACTTCGGTTGAATTAAAGTGGTTTGTTTGCCAGTTCAAGTCATCTTTCAGACTTGCAGATTTTACTTAAACCTCATTTCTTGCCAAGGAGGATTTGGTTCTTTTATTAAATGCATTCAGAGATACAAAGAAGATTAAGGCTATTTATTCTTGTAATTGGAGTGACACAGCTGAAGGGAAGTTTGGGGGAGAAGAGGGAAATGTTCTTTTTGGTAGAAAAAAGGTCAGCATCAGTAATCAAAGCTCTGCCCCTCCCTTCCTGCACATCAGAACAGGCAATGTTTGGCCTAGAGATCTTCCTTGGTTTTTCTGTCCATGAAGTGAGAGCACTTCCCAGCCTTAGCAGAATTTTAGAGTGGTGACTATGTTTCTCCATTTCTTATATGAAGAACAGTAAACATGAGACTTTGCTCATCTAACTCTTATTCTACATACAGGCAGTTGTCAATCAAAACCTGATAGCCTTCCCTCAGGCAGGTCTCCAACGCCATCTGTATCCTTTCCACATCACATGCTGAGCACAGTGACACAGAGACAATATTCCTGTTCTCGCACTGCACGCAGAACCGCACTCATACAGAGCAAGTATTGGTTTTAATTGAAGAATTCATGGCTAATTATTAGAATTTACTCTGTTAATTACTGGAAATTACTGTGTAAAATTCTGGTGTGATTTCTGGTGTGATTTTGTGTGCCTTCTGTGATTCTTAATAAAATAGTTGCTAATGGGAGCTTTCACTCACTAACCCTGTGTGTGACAGGCAGCTAAGTATCACCACCTTCTGCTCCAGGTGTTCTCACAGAAGCTGGTGTCCTGGGGTGTGATCCTGCAAACACATCCATTCCTGATCCAAAGCCCGTTGTGGTCAGCAGGAGTTTTCACATTCAGTTCAATTGGCTTTGAGACAGGCTTGAGGGAACAGAGCACTCTTGGTTTTATTAAGTCCAGGTAAAAGTCACATGCACAAGCTGAGGTTAAACCAAGCTAACGAGTTAATTCCTGTAGGAGCAGAGGAAAGCAAGTGGTTTGGAATTTACAGGATAAAGAAACGTTGTGCAGATTTTTATTTTTATTTTTTGAGAGGTCTTTTTATATAATTTACTCCTCCATGAAAGGAATTTGTTCTAACAAGATTCTAAATAATAGTCCAAACAAGATTCCTAATAAAGAAAACATGTTCTGCTTCGTAGAGACAGTATGACTAAACAAGAGTTTCAGTTCCCTTCCCAGTGGCTGTGTGTCAAAACCACTTAAAAAGAGGGGTCAGGTCATAAAGATGCATACAAGTGGCTGGCAGAAAGGTCTGTTGCTGACTATCTGCAGGTTTCCTGTAGGTTGATAGCTGTGCATTGTGCTCCACGGGTGTGCAAATGGCAACATAAGGAAATGCACAGGCATGAACATCTTCAGCACCCAACATTGAGGTATGTGGCTTTACTAACAACAGACCCACTGGGGCAAAGCCCATGGCTATCATTTTTGTTGAGCAGCATGTTTTATTAGCATCCATCCCAAAGAATCAAACTGACTTCATGGTTGTTGTTTTGTTTCTTTTTGCCAGGCTGTTTTCTTCTTCTGTTTTTGATCTATCTGCAGATGTTGCTATGAGGAAAGGCATCAGCAATGACTGATGTGGAGCCCCTGGTCACAGATTTTGCAGCATCAGGAAGGTCAGGCCGCCGGAATGCCTTGCCAGATATCCTGGGCTCTCCTGCTGGTGCTGGGACTTCAGACCTGCCACACAAACTGGCTGAGCTCTCCGTTTCAGAAGGTAATGCCTGCATGTCTCAGAAGCAGACATTTCTATGCATCCTGGTGTCATGCAATTTTGATGGCAATATTAATTAATCTTTCTTTCTTCATTCAGGACTAAGTTCAACCTTCTAAAGCAGTTACCGCTTGTACCTCCTAACAAGACAAGTTAATTTTAACCCAGACTGAGTCTGCCACATCCACCCACAGATTCTCTGTGCAGTAGGCTGAGGAAGGGTGCTGGGAACTGAATTCCAGTTCACTGAAGAAAGGGAAAAACAGTACATTGCTGGGTAGCCTGGAAAACCAGCACACCAGCTATAAATTAGGGTCTCCTCCTGCACTGACATAACATAGCACAAGATGGTAAGCTGCGCTGCTGATCGGATTACAGCTGTCATCCCAACTCAGACATTTAAATTAAGAGTAGGGTTTACACTGATTTACTCCTGCTACTAAGCTTTGGACATTGCTATCTGACAGCAGTATTGTATTTTGCCATGTTCTTTAGGTTGGTAAGTGCTCTGTTAATGATCACAGGCCTAATTAATGCTGGCTTTGCATTTGAAGTTTTGTTTTGTTTTGTTTGTCTTTTTACTTTCAGCGAGATTTGCAGGTTCTTTTCACTGCTCAGACTGGACTGAGGAAAAGTCTGATTTCTGATGCCTGTGAAATGACAATTATAGGTTGTCCCTGGGCATGGCTTGCTCCTACTTTTTCAGGTCCTGATTTGGAAGATTTTTTTCTTTCTCATGCCTGTCACTGTTGCAGCTCTTACAAACACCACTGCAGGTGGTGGTCCCAATTCTAGCAGCTGCAATGGTGCAGGGGCAGCACAGTAAGCCCATGCTAAGGAATGGAGGGTCCATGTATCTGAGCTGAAGTAGGTTACAGGAAGGCACAAAGGATGTATGTCCTGTACGTCCTGCTTGTATATTGCTTAAAGCAATTACAGGATATTGAATTTGCAGCCTCCTAAAACACCATTAAGTTGCTGGGCATTCTTTGATTACAATTTGTTCTTCCTCTGAACATTTCATGTATACTCATGTCTTTGGGGTTCTGTAATCCAAACCCATCTTGGGCACATCAAAGGACTGCTGGTGGTGAAGAAGAGGGCAGGTAGAAACAGCACTTCCAGGAGGAATGAAAAGGGACTGGACCACTACCTTCTGGCTTTGAATGTGGGAAGGAGAGGGAAATAAGGATCTGAATGGGTGCTGGAAGGAGGCATTAACTTTGAAAAAGGGAACAAGGACTTATAACCGGGAGAGGGTGGACATAAAAAAAAAAAAAAAAAAAAGGAAAACAACAAGGATGGTCAGGTATACTTAGGCTGAAAGTCAGTACTGCGGAGAATTGGGGGAATCTGGAAGAGCAGGTGGGGCAGGCAGTGGGCATTGTGTCAGAGTGCATTCAAAATAACACGGGTTAATGCCAGCAGATAAGCCCCAGTTCAAACTCCTTGGCTTTGAGAAGTGGTTTTTCCCTAGGAATATGAGAAATATGAGAAGTAGAAGTACATCCCTACAGACTTTCCCATTGTGTTGTGTGTGACGTCAGCACTGAAAATCCATTCCAAAGTATAGACAGACACTTAATGTTTAATGCTTTAGTTTTCAAATATGGTGTTTGTTTGTTTGTTTGTTTTAATTTCAAAAAGCTCTTCCACCTGGCACAGGTTGCATGCGGTGAACAGGGAGTAGGTTCCAGCAAGACGGAACTGTTTCCCTTATCAAAGGGGATGCAGATGGGAATTACTGCTATTATTAGTGTCAGGAGCTGTGGAAGTAAAGCTCTTGAACTGGCCAGTCCAACCCACTGATATATTCATTTCTACATTACATATAACTAACCTTTGTATTGTTTAGAGCAGTGAACCTTGAGGGACATGCACAAAACCATGTTAAACAAAGCTCAAAACATACAGCAGTGGTAGATAAGTGCCTCATGTTTTTTCATTTTGGTCTCTGAAAAGCTAGTAGTTGGAAATTATATACTTTTTAAAACATGGAAAATTTCTCTCTGATCCTTTTTTTGTCCATTTTTTCCCCTGAATAAAAATAAACATGAAAGAGTGAATGTCTTGTTAAAAGAAATGTTACAGCACAACTTATAATAGGCACTCCAGACAGAATAATCCTCTTCTGGTGTTCATCCAACATATAAAGAAAAAGAAATGACACAGCTACATTAGTATTAGCAAAATGTACCAATGCTTCCTTACAAATGCAAGGACCAGCACTGCCAGGATTTGGAGAACAATTTAGAGCACAGAATTATCCTTTGCTTTTGTCGTCGGCATATAGCTGTACCAGAGCATGCCCGGAAGGAGCAGCGGCTGTTATCAGCATTCTGCAGTAATGATAATAGAAAGTGAATGCAGGACACAGTTAGGCACACTGATGAGTGGGCCCTCCTTGGGTGCTTTTGGGGGTTGGGAATTGGGAATTCTGCAAGTATCGAATGGGAATTACAGCCTCATTTTCTTGTCAGTTAAACTTCCAATCAGCCAGCAAGCAAAATGAGGAGAACTCGTCAAAATGGACAGGAAGTTTGTAAGTTCAAATGCTGTGACTGGGAAATTGTTTGTTTGGGAAACATTTTGGGCTCTGACAAGCAACTCTTTTGCCCGTCTCTGGCTTTAACAATAAGCTATTAACAAAATGAAAGCTACTTCCAGCTCAGAGCAAAAAGGCTGGATAAATGAGAAAAGTGAAGATGGAACAGGGGGCTATATAAAGCATGCCCTATTTTTTTCTGCTGTGAAAGATTCAGTGAAGATTGTAGGAAATGGTGAGGAGGACTCTCTCCATCTTGCTTCAAATTTAGCTAATGCTCATTGGATCATACTTTTCCTTTCCTTCTAAAATGCTGTTACTTGCTGTCAGAGAGAAAGGTCAGGAACAGGATGTGCTAATACCATTTGTCTGGTTGAGAAAAGATGCATGTATTCTTTATGAATATACAAGGATCCTGTCTGTGTGATACAAATTCCCATGTACCCTGAAGGCTGCAAAAAATTCATGTTCTAATTGACATGGATGGGAGAGATTTCAGCACCAGCTACTTCTCTCAGAGCCTAATTCTGAAATGAAGGCTATCTGTAGCCTAACTACCTCTGGTGATGCGTTAGTTTTGGAGGGCTGATACTTCCCATAGGTGGTCTGGTAGGATGTTGTTGTGGAACCACGTTAAACAATTGATTGGTGTCACTGGTGATCCAAAGGTTAAAGGGGAGTCTGCATGACATTTGAGAGCAAAGAGGCTATGCTGGCCACCTGTAATCTGCTTTAGCGGACAATTCTGCCAAAAATTTTATTGATTTTTTTTCTAGGTGACTATGTATGACTGACTTGATGCACTCAGCAGCTTAGCACTTGTTGCACACCTAAATGCTGCCAAGTATGAGATTAGATTTCCTTGAGCAAAGTATGTTTCCTCTACCCTGTTTGCAAGACTCCACTGGTATTGGACATCTAACTCCACACAGAAGCAGCCAAATGAGAAGATTGCTCTATCTCCCCTTTCCATAGCAGTGCTGTGCTATGTAATAGTGAAGGATGGCAAATAACTCATTTCTTAATTTACCAGTGTAAAATTCCAAAGCCTCTAAACCACTGAGCAAGCTGAGAACATGAAGCAGTTTCTGCCAAGAGCTTTAGCTGATAAATTTTGTATAGAGGTACAGTCTTGCTGTGGTAGGTAGAGACCAAGATATATAATTCATTTGTCTGTGATATTTTATGGGAAGTCTTCAGGGCAAATAGCTGAAAATGTACCCCTTAGATTATGACTGTTAGAGTGGATGGAACTTGGAAGATGGTACAATCACATTTGCTGAGCAGACCCCTTCTTGCCTGCAAAAGCTACGGTCTTAGATTTGGGTATACAAACTGTTTTGTTACCATTGTTAATGCCATGTGGGACTTGAAGATAATGTGTAAATAATTATGCTTTGCAAGGAAATCAAGGCAAGAAGAGTTCTCATTTCTCAGTGACAGAAACTGAGCATCAAAAGAGACAGAGCTGAATTCTGTTGTTCTAATGATGATCATGACCATAAATCACTTATGCTAGGATGCTTTTACTTGTACTACTGGTGTAATCATTCCACTCTAATGTATGGAAGAATGAATTTCCAAGTCAGACCACAAGAGAAAATAAATACATATATAGATATATATACATACACATCCCCTCATCTTGTGAAAACGATGAATTTTCCTAGGTATTTATTGGTAAAGAAGGTCAGCCAGATAACTGGCATGTTCATAAACTGTAATGTTATCTACCTGAAACCAAGCAATGCTGAGAGGAATGCAGTATTCTAACCTGACTTTGGAAATAACCCAGGAAAAAAAAAAAAAAAAAAAAAAAACAATAAAGAAAAGTTATCTCCAATCTGATTCTTACAACCAAGTGCACATTGATCAGCAGGTGCAAGGAACAGGGAAATCAGCACCAATAGGAAATTGCTTTTGGATGATGCCTTTGCAAGTTCTTTATCTTTTGAGTTAATCTCCCTTTCCAAAGCACCCATGAGTGTGATAGCACCCATGAGAGAGACAATCTAAATAGAGGTGATCAGTAAACCCAAATATTTGTCTGTAATTAAAAAGCTCCGAGAGTGTGCACGGTAAAAATGTTGGATTCTGTGTTTTTTCTAGATGAAGGAGCAGAAGGCGGAGAAGTACCATCATCCAAAGCCTTGCTGGAAAGTCAAGAGGCAGAGGGAAAGAGCAGTGATTCCTAACACTTAAGGACTGCTGGAGTAGTGAAACTCAGCAACAGACTTTATAGAGTTTCCCGTTTCCCTGTGTTGTTACCTGTTCGGAAGTGTGGTAGCTACTGCAGCAGCGCAGACAAGACTTTTGCAACACCCTTGTATCTAGGTGGCATTAAGATGGAACTACTTTTTTTTTTCTTTCTTTCTTTCTTTCTACTGTAGTCCATCAGAAACAATGTTCTACACATCCCAACGGGAAGAGAACTAAAGAATGTATCTGTTGTTCTGAGTTTTTTAATGGTTATTGTATTCATCCTAACTAATCTTCTTTGACAGTTTCAATGAATATAAATAGCAGATGTACCAAGTAATGATCTCTTTAAAATAAAAGACCTATTTCTTAATTTTCCAAAATAGCTTCTTTCTCTCTGACACAAAGGTGTATTTATTCTTCCCACCTTAAGATGATAATAAGTATGTATTAGGTTACAGACTTAATCTGCAGTTCATCTTCAGAGATTTTTGTTCTCATTAAGGATATGTAGATGAATGTGAAAAAAATATATATGTACATATATATTTTTCTCTCTTTCTCCTGACTTCAAAGCATTTTGTATACCACATAAACCACCAGTGTTTATTTTTAAACTCTCTTTAAACTCTATGTGATTATGGCAGATAATTTCACATATCCCACTCCCAGCAGTCTTGCTACTTCTGTCATTTCTGTTTTCAGGCTTAATATTGTAGCTATTCATGTGTATCAGAAATAAAATAGCCATGTTTGTAAGTGATTAAAACTGTTTGATCTTACTATGGAAATTAAATAGCTATTATGTTTTCTGTCTTCACTTGAATCCTTGATGTTCCTTTTATTTGTCAAGACTCAAACCGCGTAATATAAAATTATTTCATCTCAGTTTTGCTTTTTTTCTTTAATGCTGATGAAGATGTTTCAATGTTTTTGATATTTACAAAGGGTTTTCCCCGCTGAAAGGCATTGTTGTGTTATGGAAGTCATGCTCCTGAAAATACCCACATGCACCCCCTTTTTGTAGGAGACCAGAGATTCATGCACAGAATGCACCGTTACTGCAGTCTAAAGCAGCTGCCATTTTATGTGCTTTGTGAAACCTAACCACCACTGACAATCAAATGCTTTTATTTGCCCATACAGTCTCTTTGCTGGGCTGCAGCCAGAGGGAAGAAGCATCCCCAGTAGGTACATCACACATCGACAGGTATTCCATTTACAAAATATCTGTGTATTTTATAGCTGGCAGAGAGCTTGCAAGAGGTTTTCCCAAACAGCTACCACCCATACTATGGATTTGCATTTGTTCATGGGCTGTCTTTTGGGACCATTCAGTAAAGGGTGGATTTCATCCAACTGAGGCAATACCAAATACCCTCCACTCACCTGCATTCATTCAACAAGTGCAGTATCTCAGAATTACTTCCAAGGTTGGAAAGGTCAATAACCTACTCTGCTGGTGCAAAACAGGTGGCTTAAGAAAGTCTGAAGTAGCTGACATGGAGGACCAGAGTTGGAAACCACAGTGGAGAGGGACTCAGAGTTAACTTGTATCTGTGGTACACATGCTTGTTTGGGTTGCAGTCCCATTCTTGTACACCACCCTCCTTTATAGCATCCGGGCACATAAAAGCACTGTTTCAAGAAGTTAAAATGATCCCATGGAAATCAAGTGGTTGAACATTACTGAAACAATTCCTTATATGCTTTAAGTGGAGCATATGCTAAAACGCTCTTCTGGGTCATGGCCTATATTGAATTTTCCTCTTCCATCACAGTTGGAGCACTGGTTATATTTAGAATCTTCTCTTACGTTAAACAGACACTGAAATTTGGGTTAGAGGAGTAGGTACGTAAATAAGTATTTTGCTAGCCTAAGAAATTTTGATTTTTTTCTACTAAAATACCAGTCAAGTGAACCAGATGAATTTAGCAAATTATTAATGTGTTAAACTATGTATAAAAATCACTCCACAGACATACACATGTGGAGTTAATTGCTCACAGATGTTGAGCTTAGAACCTTAAGCAGGGTGCTAAACACCCTGGAAAATTGATGCTTACTTTGTTCTTGAGTTGTATGAACCTGTCATTGAGAGAAAGGGTATGGAAAGAAGGTTAAAAGAAACATTGCACAAGACATAAAGACAAACAGGAAGATTTAAAATGCAACTCAATTAAAAGCCGGATTAATATGTTTGATCTGTAATATGTGGGGTTTGCAAATGATTGCTACAGTCAGTCCTCGTTTGCCCGTTTATTATCTGGTTGCAGATTAACTAAGTTGCAGATGCAGAAATACTTTTCTTGCCAAATGCATGTGCAGTTTGTGTCTAAAGAATTGTTAGTCTAGGCTGCATGAGAGAGCTCTTCTGTACTCAGTTCAGATGTAGAAGATGAGTAGCTACCAGGGCTAACTATACTCTAGATCTTGTCAAATAAGCCTTTCTATGCTGAGGCAGCTGTATATTTCTGGCCAGTATACCTAGAACTACAAACACTGGTTAGCATGAGAAACATTGTGCTGAAAAACGTTGGTATCAAAGAATTTATTAGTTCTGTATTACTCTTAACTCAGCCAGATAGGAGGTAGCCAAGCTCCTTCTGAGCTCTTTGGGGGCCTTCAGGCCTGGGGTTTAGGGGTTTAGACAGGGTTACAGTCTGAAGCACCCCTAAAGTCGTGGTTCCTTTTTTTTTTGTTAGTATCTTGAAGATAGGTCATAAATCCTGATGAACTTTGGCTGAGCCTGTAAAGAGCCAATTAAGTGCTTCTGAATACTTCCCTCTGAGCCAGTTTATCCAGCTTTAACCAATATCCAGGGTATACCACCCTCCCATTAGCTCAGCCAATGAATAATTAATGATAGTGTTCTCTCTTAATCCATACAGTAACAGATTTATGGCCCTGAATCAGCAGAATATTTTAAAATGTGCCTAACTCGAAAGGCAGACTCGTCTCACAGAAGTCAATAGAACCAATCAGTGCCTAAAATTAGGTACATACTTAATTAGCTTGATAAATTACACCATCAAACTTCTATTAAGGCTAACCTGGTATTATAATGCATTAATCCCAATTTCCATTTGCAGCGAGTGCAGCACAGGCAATAGCATCTTTTTCATCAACATAAAACGCTGTCCTGGGCTTTTATAAAGCCAAGACATGTATTAGGACCAAGAAAAAGGTAACTGTTGTCTCAAAATTTTAGAACTTAATGAAGTAATTATTCATTCTCAGCCACACTGCATACTTAAAAGAAAAAAAAAAAAAAAAAAAGCAAGGAAATAAAAATAAACCCCTGTAACTTCATTGTGCATGCATAAAACAATTCAGGTGCACTAAACATGTATAAAATTGGCATCAATCTTTTCCAGATGTCATTAAGACAGTAATTTTCTTTGGTCAGCTCTTCATCAAAAAAAGCTCCATGTAAGAGTTGGGTGAACATGCTGAGCATGTCTTTTGTTGTTATTAATCAGGAAAGCTCAATTTGTTTTCTGGAAGGCAATGGAGGAGTAAATAGGTTTTAAGGTAGAGGACTGATTATTAGAATGTTCTAATTTAGAAAGATTAAGAGGAGTAATTAAACTTTTTTTTTTTTTAATGTGAAACTTTTTTTGCTATAATTCTTCATACAGTTACCTTCACATATGGCATATGCCATTATGCTGATATAATATTGCATCAGCTGAGCTTAAAAAGATATATCGGATGAAAAGAATGGCAAAACAGTTTGCAGAGTGGCATATTTTAAAAGGATTTTGCAAATCATTGATAGTACAGCAATGCAGAGGCTGAATTCAGTTGTCATTGAAGACAAAGATCGTTTTACACTAATTGCAGTATGAATTCTATCTAATTTTAGTTTTAAGTCATAATTACTAATCATACAGAAAATTTCTCCCGTTTTAGAAAGTCCACGAACAAAGGATTGAGACAAGGAGACTGCTCAGTGGAAACAGCATACATGTTTGCACTGTCCAAGATATGATACTTGGTTACATGGATCTTTGATGTGATGTGACCAATTCTCTGTTGTGCAGCTTCCACTCCAGGTCATAACGGAGCAGTAATGACTTATATGTCTTTTACATGCATAATACACTTCCAAATGGGGCCTAGCAGACAAATAGGGTCCTGCACATAGAGGTTTCTTCATGTGTACTATACAGGAAAGTAAATCTTGAAGTGTATGTTAAAAGTAATCAGTATTCCTATACTCACTTCATGGATTCTGTTAATAAACAGATTCTTATAAATGATAGGTCAGCTGCCATATATCACCTGTTTCACTGTTAGGCGTCTGCAGTTTTTCTAGAAATAACTTATTTAAATAATGCCTAGCTACTTCCATGTAAGAATCACATATCAGAATATTAGCTGATGGTTTATTTTTAGTTTTTATCCCAGCATATTCACAGTTGCACCATGATGACCTACTGTCTGACAAACAGAGATGTGGAATTATACCTTCTTTATCACTACCAAATAGTGAGAGGCTACACAGTTACGACACATTAATACTGTGGTGATCATACAAAGAATTATAACTGCACTTGCCTTAATTAAAAATGACAACACAGCAGTGGCTAGAAGAGGTTTAAACCACACTTTACCATTGTGTATACCAAATATCTCTACATATCATACATGCAAAGAGGAATATTTCAAGATGTAGAAAACTGCTTAGGGCTGCTTCATATTCCTCTGTTCTCCCTGCTCGAGCTCTGTGTGAGATAAAACCTATGAGGAAGAACCAAAAAGTCAGAGATTTATTTCTGCATGGATTTCTTCACCAGTTTGTCACAGGCCTGATTTGCTATGCCCAAGGAACATAAGCCCCAGACCTGCTGTAGAGCATGGAGGGTCTCCAGGATCCCCACTGGGCTGTGCTGAGCCCACTAGGGAACAATGGTCTTGAGCTCCGAAGTGGTTTGGCTAGAAGCAACAAGGACTTAACTGTCCTGCCACCTAGTGGGATCCTCGGTCTGCCAGGTACTTTGTTCAAATAGATGGAGTCAGTTGTTTAAGAAATGTCAGCACCAGCTGGGAGCCAGCTACTTGAGAGTGAAGTGCAAAGCAGGCAACAACTGGGCTAGAGACTGACTGTGTCCAGCTGATCTGAGACACTTACTAAGCTTTTTGCTAGGGGTCCAAACATGTCATTAGAGTCAGTACCTCGATGTCTGTGTATATGCAGAAAGTTAGGTGATCGCAAACAGCAGAGGTCTTGCACCTCTGAGAATATTGGTCTAATGGCTTAAGTATGCTTGGGAAAATAATCCTGGCTAAACCCTCCAGCTACATAAGCACTGTCACTAGCAGATGTGCAGCACTTCTTCCTGCTGCCTCTTCTAACCCACTCCTTGTACAGTGTCTGTTACCTCTGACCTGAGGACCTAGATCTCCCATGGAAACTCACTCACACCATATGTACAAAGGCAAGGAACTTAGGGTCCAAGGGCTAAGCTAGCCAAAAGTATGTTCAACTTATAAACACCACAGTAAAACAGATGTCTGACTCTGGCTTGTGGCCTACCCAGGTTTACATCCCTGTTCTGTGCTTTGGGTTAGGGTGCCAATACCACCATATATGAGTGGTTTTGAACTCTGTTTCACCTTCCCCATTTGAAGCTGCTCTGTGTTGGATAAAGGTTAACAATAAATGTTGAATCTGTTATTTTATTATTTCACTTCATGTCCCTGCTTAGGTGGGTGAGGAGCAGTTCATACCCCAAGCAGATGGGGGAGTTCACTTACACAACTGGGACTGAAGGCAGCAGACAATGCTCTCAGACTCACTGGCACTCTTCCTGTGCCAGGTCCTTGGCTTTTAATGCAAGCCTTATGTTTATGGAAAATATATGTATTTGGCTGATGATATAAAACCTGCAATGTAAAGGGCCCTCACTTAATGATTTAGACAATCCTTTCCAGTGCTTTATTACTACTTTATGAGAATCCACCGTATAGTGGCTGCAAGTCCAGTGCCTATCATACAGCGTACTGAGAAACGAATCCCTGAGAGAATGGTTTAACCTTATCTATATGTTTGCCAGAAACCTTGAGCACTTCGGTCGCACTCCTAAACGACCCACCAGTGGAGGCGGCCGGCGGGCACAAGATGGCGCCCGAGTCCGCGGCAGGCCAACGGTCGGGCCCCGGCGGTCTTCAGAAGCGCCCCCCACCCCCGCCTCGCCGCGCCTCAGAAATACCAGAGTTTGGGCTTCCTTCGCTAAAAACCATGACATGAAAAAGAGGGAGAGCTGTGGCAGCGCCAAGCAGCTCGGCTCCGGTGGGGCCGGCAGAGGGCGCCGCCGCCCGCCCGCCCGCTCGGGGCAGACCGCGGCTGTTTGCGGCCCCGGCGCGGCGTGCGGGCCGCCACGGGAGTGCTTCGTCGGCCTCGATCGCCTGCTCGATCGCCTGCTCGATCGCTCAGCCAGCCCAGCCCATTCCTTTCCCGTCTGAATGTCTTACCTAATGCCATTAGACGCCCACATCAACCTCCTCACCGCCTTCCTTCAGTGCTCACGCTGTTCTTCACTCATAGACCTATTTACACCTCCTTATGCCCAACATCAACTGTTAGTGCCTTAAACACCCCGTATGAGAAAACAATCTCGTCAGTTGCCTTCATATACAGTAAAATGAGATGTAGAAGGACAACTCATTGCTATTCCTCCCAGCAAGTACTGGACAGAGAGTTTACATATCAGACAGACCCCTAAGACCCTTGATCCAGACCCTGAATAGCCTTTGTCTTGGGCACTGAGAGAGGGAAAGCTGCTCTAGGGAAAAAAAATAGCATGTGACCATGTAAATAGAGGTGGTGTTGCAATATTAAAAAGTGCTGAAATAAGTGTGTCTCAGGCATTTTCTTTCAGACAGCCTTTGAACTCTTGACTTTGTAACTTCTTGTTTGTTTTCAGTGTGGGCTTCTGTGAGTGAAAATTTCTAGCTAAATTTATAAAGGATAAAATGCTGATACGTAAGAAGGTGAATATATAAACCTGGGGAGTCTAAGGATGGTGGGAATGGGTTAAAGGAATGAAAGCTGGTCCACTTTCTTTTCTGCAGCCCTTCTTTGAGCAGAGCAGCCGAGTCTGTCTTGGCTTGAGTCAGCCCTGTTCCTGTACCCTCTGCGGCTTCTGGGCTCTGGATGTCTGCAGCTCCCACCACTTCTTCATGAAAGTTTCAAAGGTCTGGAGGAAGATGCTGTTAGAGGCCTTGTTTAACTATTAAAAGATTAGTTAAGGAGCTTGCCATACATAGAGGCTCTGGATTATGTATCAGCCACACAGAGAAGGAGATCTTCTGAAATACGTGTACATGGATGTATACATGTTGAAGGAATAGTGGATGTATCTGTACGTTCCCACTGTCACTTGTTACAGGACAGTCCAGGTAGTAACTCCCATGATTATCCATGCAGGGACTACATGCCTGTTTTCCTTTTGATGCTTATCTGCATCTTCTCCTATAACAGAGTCTGGATTTGGCAAAGCATAAGCCCACACTCAGAGAGTTACTGATGTGTTTTTAAGTCTTCCACTGTGACTTCCTTATGTGATTTCTTGCATAATCCAGGATATGGAACTTCTCTGAATTGCTTCCTGTATCACGTCTAATAGCAGTAGCTGTTAGCATAGTTTATAACTTGCAGGGATGAAATATCTAATAAGGCAGTTTGTAAGTTGATCTGGTGCTTAAGCCTCCTCACAGCTAATACGTACTTTATTTTTAATAAAATGTTCTCTTACTCAACTTCCAGTGATTGGAGTTTTCACATCTTGGTATACTGGAGTGCAGATTCACTCTTATTTCTGTTTCTCTGGGATTGTCTCCCAACATCAGGGATGACAAGTTTTATTCGAGTTTCTCGTGTTATTAGTCCATATTTAAAGCTAGTAGTGAGCTATCTTAACCCTGCAATGCTCAAACTTGCTTTAGAATTTTGTTCTCCAGGAAGTTTATGTATTTAGACTCATGAAAACTGAAAAATGATGCAACACTTGCTCACAAACCTATGTGTAAAGCAGGGATATGGCTGCACTCTGTGAATGAATCGACAAGGGAGGTGTGTAATTGTATCTAGGTCAACCAACATGAGCTAACATTTCAGAAGCACTCCTGCGTGATTTGCGTCAGACTTTTTTTTTGTTTGTTTGTTTTTCCCATTAACAACAGGCCCATAAATTGATAACCTATTATTATTTTAAAAATATATATTTATAAAATTATTTATAAAGACTGTGAAATTCACAAATTTCTTAGGGGTGCATTAATGCTCTCTGGATTCCTCTGTCAGTTTAGGACTGCAAAAGAAGTAGCTTGTGCCACAGAAGTGATTCTGATTCAGAGGAGAGAGTGTCAGAGGGATGTGGCTCTGACTTGTCTGAGGGATGACTCCTGGCTTTGGCAGGGTGTGACTCAGCCCTACCCGTCCATAGCTGGATGGAAAACAGAGGGATTCATGCAATATCAAAGTCTTGAGGCTGGTTATACTGATTGCCAAATAGTCTCACTTGGTAAGTGTTAGACAGCCTCCATGGCATATACTAGGGCTGTAGAAAGAGAGTATGATACTCAGAGATTACCTGTATATTTAATATTGTAAAGTTTGGATTGATGATGATAAAAATCATTCCGTACCTTTGCTAAAATACAGAATCCTTGAAACTTAATGCAGTGTGTTTCTGCTCCACTAGTATTCTCATTGGTCAAATCTACACAAGTCTTCCAGAGTAAGTTGCATCTAGTCAAATGCAAATCATCTAATCAGCTTAAATGTTTGTGCTATTCTTCTGATTACACACATTATTATTTTCAGTGTGTTCATCTTACTCATATGCCTTCTGAGTTTCTTTCAAAGTCATTATTGCCCCTGAAATAGTTACTTATTTATAAGATTGCTTTTCTTTCTTCCTCTTGTGTATGACCTCGCATTTAGCCATGCTTAAGTTGTAAGTCTGGAAAGCTGTTTTCTAGTATTGATTTTGCTATACCTAGGCGGCTGTTGTGACACCTAACATTTCTGTTAACCTTTTTGAAGTTTTTTTTTTTTTTTTTTTTTTTTTTTAAATAGCTTTTCTATGCTTAAACACAAAAGAAAGCAAAGGCAAATATTAAAATAACCAAAGGCCTAATGGTACTAAGTTAAAGTAACTTAATCTTCAATAGATAGAACTAGGAGCCTGGAAGATGACTAGTTTTAGCATCATCTTTTTTTTTTTTTTTTTTTTTTTTTTTTTTTTTTTTTGGGGAGAGCTTCAGTCTTCAGTCTTCTGAATAGCAGATATAGTAATATTAGATATCAGATAACAAGCCCCAACATACCCTTAAGAAGTAGTGAAGACCCTGGAGATATTTAGCAGTATTTGCCTCACTCTTTAAACCATTGTATACCAGCTGTCCTATCAGTTTAAATTAATGTGAATAAATGTCATAATAGTTCATAATGAGGTATTAGCAGGTATTTACTTTCCAGGCCTTTCCTAATCTCATGTTGCATCAATTTGTATCCTCAGAGAGAGTCTATCAAAATGAAATCCACAATCATAGACCACTCTGTGTTCACCAATTAGCCAGAGACACCAGGAACAGATCTTAACATAACTTGTGCTCTGATGTTAGCCTGTCCTGGCATTATTTTAATTGAACTTTCACACAAATAGGAAGCCTGCTAACATGTACCTTAAGCTATGCCTAACATGTGCCTTGTTCTTAGAAGGCATGTGGTATAAACATGTCTTCCCTGCTCCCATCTGAATTACCTTGCACCTTGCCTATCATGCAGTCTGCTGTTCCAGCAAAACATTTACATAGCACAAAACTCTAATCTTACAGCTCCTTTATACCTGGGACCATTCTATGACCATCTGTGCAGCTGCATATTTAGGCATCTTCTTCATCAGGCATTTATCTCTTTTCTTTAAACTGGGATATCTAAGGAGCTGCACATCAGTGAACCTAGTAATTTTCTGACTCACCAAAAAGCACAATTGTTTATTTTTATTATTGGGATCTGCAAATCAGCTAGAGGATGCATAGATAATTTTTGTTAAGGACATTCTACTGCCCTGTTTGACATTAGGTTTTTCCGCAGCACCAAAAATCAAATCATTCTCAGCCCTGAAGCAACGTCATTCCATCTGACACAGCAGCTACTAAAATACAGTCGTTTCTATATTACGCTGAGATCAGAGCTGAACAGAGTCACAGCAGGGCTTCATACAAGGTTAAAATGTGTTGAGTATACCCTAGTCTGTTCTCTAGGAAATCTCTTCTGCTTCCTGCTACACATAATTTTCAATGTGCTTAATTCAAAAGTAGTCCCTTCTATGAGATTCCCCAAATGCCTGAGTGAGTTAGGACCCTGAATCCCGTTGGCTTTCAGTGGGATTTAATACCTAAGATCTTTGAGTGCCGACACTTGCTTTCATATCAGGAAAGTTGGGAGTTTGTGTCACTGCTACTTTTTTTCTTGCATACATGGATGCATGCAAAGATGTTCTCCAGCTGTAGGGTCTGCTGATCCACACACAGGAATGTTTGAATAATACAGTCATCTCTAAATTATCTGGAAGTCTTATAATATCACATTATTGATCAAACTCTACAGAGTAATAATGGCTATCGTACTACACAACAGATGCTGAAAGGATAGGTTTAATTGTGTTGTTTTAGCAAGAGTAGCCCTCCTGTGTTAGATTCACAGTGGGACATGGCAGAAAGATAGATAAACCTGACTTCAAACACTACCTGCACTAATTTTACTACTTTTCCATAACCAGAGTGCTAAGCCGTTAGTGACTGGCCACACTGATTAGATTCTCAGCAGCTAACTCCCAGCATTTATTATGAGGAATCCACCTAAGACAACCTGTTGGTCAAACTTTTCCATCACATGAGCCTGGTGGCAGTTTTGTGCCCTTTTTTTTTTTTTTTTTTTTTTTCTTGAACAATTTTTTTTTTTTTTTTTTTTTTTTTTTAAGGGTTGAACAGAGTTGACCTGAATTTGTGCCCCTCATTCTCTGAATGCCTGGGGGCCTGTGAAACAGGGCTATACCAGAGGGGAAAGGTAGGGAAAAAAAAAAAAAAAAAAAAAAATTGTGTCCTTTATTCAAAGGCTGAAGGTTAGAGCTGTTCCACATTCACCCTGGATGGCCTTTGGGAGCAAGGTTTACTGATTACACTGGGGTTATAGAGGGTTTGACTGACTACAGGCATTAGGTTAGTGGACATGGACGTGAGATGCACTGGTAATGCTGGTATTCTGCATACTTGGGAGACAGCATTTTCCAGCTTAGACTAAAAAAAGGGACTTTTGTCCTTTCTGCCTTACAATCAACAGTTGGTGATCTGTTATTTCAAGTGATGCTCTTACTCTCCCTGTGTTTCTGAACATGAGTTGAAAAGTCTCAGAAATACAGGTCAGAAGAAGAAGTTGGACATAAACAGAGAGGAGGATGGCATGCATAACTACCAACACTTTATTTCTTTGCCTGTACTTCAGAATAAGTAGATGGAACGTTAAAGAGGAATAGGCGCCCTAGTTCATATCTTTAGTTAGGTAATCAAAACTAACAAAATTGTGTTGTGTGGTAAAAGGAATTAGGATTATATCCCTAGTGTTAGTTCAGAGATGAGTTAATTCTTTCTGAGGCCAAGTCAAAAAGTGACAAATCAAGCATCAATTGTCCTACACCCAAAGAAGGTGTCATACCACAAGAGCCTGAAAGAAATGCATATGACAGCCCAAAGCTACTTTAAAAATATTAGGAAAATATTCACAATTGTTTATATTTCCTGTAGCTGGACCAGGTAGACAGTTGTTGAGGTTTTATTCCTAAGGCACAGGAAATCTCTTTCACTTAGTCCCTGAGTACTGCTGTAAGAGCTAAGAGCTAGATTCATGACTCTGGAACCTATCCCAGCCATAGGTCAGGAAAAGCTCACATCATAGCTTGAGCCACAGCGCCAGACTGATTTCTGAAAAAACTCTCAGAAGATGAGCTTTCAACGAATTTCAAAGAACTAGAAGAAGGGAAAGACTGGCATAAAAAATCTTACTAGATGAAACGGTTTTAAGCAATTTTCTGTCGTTCTTTCCTCATTCTTAGTTTCCAGATGGTGTTGGTTTGGGAGGCAAGAAAGACGCTGTTTCTACGCAACAATAGCGAATACTGCTTTCAGGCAGCATTGGCATGAACAGCACAAGATGGCAGGGGAAACGGATCTGCACTTGGCCAACACTGAACAAACGAGGCTGGAAAAGCCTAAAGGGAAAGCTTCTAATGAAGGTGTTACTGTGGTAGTACAGTTTTATTCAAGCCGAGTCCTTCACGTTTGGCACCCGCTTCTTTGGCAGTGGAGTACAGCATGGACGGTGGGTGCTGTGTGGACGGTGGGTCCTGAGGCGAGCGGGCCTGCCGAGCACATCCCTTTGCCCTTCCACCCACAGCAGACCCCCAGGTGGGCACCGCCTGCAGCAACCCTGGGCACCCAGCGCTCCCTTTCCCCTCCCCAGCAGCCAGAAGCCCTCGCCACTTCCCACCCGGGGCCTGCCCGCGGCCCCCCATTAGCGCCCTCCCGGGGGCCCCGGGGCGGCGGGGCGGGGGAGCGCCCTCCCCCGGCGGGGCGGGGAGGCTCCGGGCCGCGGCCCCCGGCCTGCCTGGGGGGCGGACCGCCGCCAAACCCACCTGCCGGCCCCCCGCCGGGCGCCGGCTTTATATGCGGGGCGGCGCGGGCGGCACGGCGCTCCCCGGTACCCAGCACCAGCACCCGGCCGCCATGGTCGAGGCTTTCTGCGCGACGTGGAAGCTGGTGGACAGCCACAACTTCGACGAGTACATGAAGGCGCTGGGTAGGTAGGGCCGGGAGAGACGGGTCTGGGGCGCCGTGGGAAGCCCGGAATGCAGGAGAGCCCCCTCCCCGGCCGCAGGAGGCGGCAGGGCGAGCACGAAGTAAGGCTCTCGCCGTGCCCCCGCGGCGGCTCCTCGTGGCACCGAGCGGGGGCAGCGGCAGGCCCGGGGCTGCGGCCATGTGGAGACGGGTGGCGGGGCAGCCGCGGTCCTGGGGCGGGATCGGGGCGAAAAGCAGCATTTCTCACCGGTAATCTAAAGCTGTGGAGCAGGGGAGGAGGTTTATGTGCCTCGGTGTGTGGCGGGAAGGATGTTTTAGGATACCGAATGTCTGATGGACTCTTTGTTTTTCCTTGGGGGTTTAGGAGTGGGGTTTGCTACACGGCAGGTGGGAAATGTGACAAAACCCACTGTGATTATCAGCAGCGAGGGGGACAAAGTAGTGATCAGGACTCAGAGCACTTTCAAAAACACAGAAATCAGCTTTAAACTTGGAGAGGAATTTGATGAAACTACCCCAGATGATAGAAACTGCAAAGTAAGTGAACTCCTGGGCTGCAGTGGCTTTTTTAAATTTTTTTATTTTTTTCTGTTCTTTCCCCTCCCCACCCCTGAGGTTGTATCCTTTGCAGGGTAGAGTCAAAGGAAAAAAAAATGTAACCTCTGCTACTGCTATTTGTAGCACTGTGAAGGACAGGAGAAAAAGACAAGATTGCATCTTGTCTACTTGCACTGCATCTTGTCTGAATCAACACAGTATGTCTTCAGCCCCCTTTCTACCCTCCAGTGTTGAGGAAGTCTGTTGGGTGCTCATTTTTCTTTTCTTTTGATAGAAGATCATTTGGTGCAACTTTTTCCGGTTGAAATGAGGGAATGCCTTCTACCTGTGTCGTTGAGGGCTTAATATAACAGTTACCCCAAAGTACATCTGAAAGGATGTTTCCTGTGAGACTGGAACTCAAAGGAAACTTTTTCCTTTTTCGATACAAATACTAATTGTATGGAGTTCACCCTTGAAACAAGGGTGATTCATGTGCTTGGCTTCGAAATGGCTGGGACTACTTTTTCTTTTCAGTAGATGCATGTGGATCTAGAGAGACTTCAATAGAAAAGTGCATGCTTAACATGTGAGTAGAATCTTAAATACCTCAAATAAATGAGTGTCTGTATTTTCTGATATCTCACAGTCTGTTGTAACCCTGGATGGAGACAAGCTAGTTCATGTACAGAAGTGGGATGGCAAAGAGACAAACTTTGTTAGAGAAATAAAGGATGGCAAAATGGTAATGGTGAGTATAAAAATCACTGAACATCTATGTACACCACTAACATCATTATCTCAAACTTTGTCAGCTTTGTGGGTGTTACTTGCACACAAAACCTAAAATTAATTGGTAGGGAAAGCTAGCAGAGATTTTTCAAATAGTTATTTTTTATTTTGCATCGAGTTTTGCTGACAATTCAAAAATTGCTAATGGTTTTAGGCAGGCCAACCTGTGCATATGCCTTTCTTTCTAGACTTCATGTAAACCCACAAGCAAAAATAAAAAAGTAAATAGTTACAGCAAAATATATGAAGTTCTTTATTATTATATAGGCAATGATTTGTTGTCAGTGATAATGTAGATTTTGTTAAAAATGTTTTATATGTGAACATGTAAATGATATTTAATTGCACAGAACAAGCATTTCTGTAGGAAAATAAAACTTGAGTATTGCAGGAGGTAATAGTATTTTCATATTTAATTTAAGGGCTTATTTTTTCCTGTCTTGTTGAAAACTGATTGAAACAGCAATAGTCTGAAGAAAAATCGTTCTTCCTTTAAATTCCCATTATCTTCCTGACTTTTCAGGAACAGGAGTATGGGATGGATAAATGGTATAAGTTACTGTATTTAATGTCCAGACTGAAAATACCCGTGCTTATTTTTGGCATAGAGATATAGCTTTCAAAATAAAACCTCTTCAGCTATTTTAATTAATCTATGTGATTTGGCCGTTGGAGAAAAACAGTTGGCTTTATTTTCTGAATACTTCAAAGAGTATGTGTGTGGATGGATACTCACAAATAATGAACTTTTTAAAGTTTATAGTCAGTGCAGCACAGTGTGACAATGATTCAAGGAAAAGTACGATTTGTTTTTGGAAACAGAAACACACATACACAGAAAAGCAGTTCCTTTGGAATTTGAATGCAGTGAGATGCTATATTCCAATTAGCAAAATACTTCCAAAGCTCACACACTGCACTTAGTGTTTTAAACAACTGCAGTAACTGGAATATTTGGCAGTTGTAGCCATATAAGTGCATAGAATGAATTTATTTTAGTATGAGATTCTCCTTAAGTATATGCCTATGCAGAACAGTATAGAATACAGAAATAAGGGAGTCGGATTTTAGACTGCATGTTTTGATTAACTTTGGCAAAATAAGTGTTAAATCTATATTAAAACAATACATTTAAGAAATTACATTCACAAAATTAGAAAAATTAAACAGTCATTTCTAGCTTCACTTTAGCTGTATTGTAAGTGTGTATTATGTGTTTCTTTGGTTTGAAAGTAGCAAGGATAAAGTTACATTAATGTGGGAACCATAACTTCGAAATTTTTCCTCTTGTTTACTTAATATCAATAATGTATTTTTTAATAGATTATGTAATGTAAAACAACCTTGTTCTTATATGGACTTCTTAGTCATTACAGAAAATGTCTAGTGTCTAACATCGCTGTCTTTTCCTTGGACTTGCAGACTCTGACCTTTGGTGATGTGGTTGCTGTTCGTCACTATGAGAAAGCGTAGTTTACCTGATCCCTGTCCAGACGTTACTTCTGGATGGATTAATGTACCATCCATAACTGAAAGTAGCTTAAATGCACATTTCTTGTATGAAGGATTAATAAAGATTTTTTTGGGGGTGTTTTTTTTTTTTTCTAATACAAACAACTTTATGCCATCAAATTGGCAACCTTGTGCTGTATAGTGCAACAGGTTAAACTTTGCATTAAAACTCTGAAACACTTGCCTTTGTTTTTTACAGTAAATGGAACATATTTGAATTGTTTTTGGAATGGAGATTCAAAAGAAAATAAAATGTTTTTTAAATCTGTGCTCCTTTTGCATGTTATGGGACAATATTCCAGTGTTTTAGAGGGAGTTGTAAAAGTTCCTTTTCCTCAGTTAAGCAGTAGGAAAACGTGGTACAAAACCCTGGGGCATTGGCTGTATAGGATGTGGGATACATGGGAAATGAAAAACTGCCTTCATTCAGAAGAGGTAGTTTCTTTGCTGAAGAAATCTTAAAGCCCCTGTCTTTGTGTGTAGGCAGAGGTGAGAGGTTCAACCCAGTCTCAGCTCCTCTCTTCACTGGAAACTTGCTATCCGGTTATCCTGCTAAGGTCAGCAGATATACAGCCTTTGATTTCTGTGGGATTCCCATAGTTTTTGTTTTAACAGGAGAGTTCTTTCTTTGTTTTTGGTTTGGTTGGTGTGGGTTTTTTGTTGTTTGTTTTTGCTAATATACAGAAGACTAAAGTACATCATTGTTCAAAGAATGAAGTGTTTCACAGGATGGGAGGAAAGGACTGACATGATAAAGGGCAGGACTGGGGGAGCCCAACATACAAAGCTTGTCTTTCATCTATCTCCACAGAGGTGGGAGGGAAAACAATACAAGAAAACCCTGAGATTCTTCTCTCTGCACTGTCGTTTTATAGCAAATATGTACTGGAATTAACAATGCACTGTAAGCAATTTAAGATAAAATACTGTGTAGAAAAAAAATAATTAAAAACTTCCTGGAAAATATTCCCTAAAAGATTAGTCGGGTAAAAACTGCCCTATACTTTATCTTAGGAAAACTGAAGCAGTTGCTGGCATCATGGAGGAGCATGTTTGGAAACTCCTGTGTTTTCAGACACGTGGGATTGGTGGCCCATATTGAGATGTAGGTAGCTGCAAACCTTTAAACAGGTAGGGTGGAGCTCTGGCATTCAGCTGCTCAGTACCAGGGGGAGTGTGGCTGCTGAGGGAGGTGCAGGAGGGGAGCCCTGCCCAGCCTCCCAGGCCTGATCCTGCACTCCTGCCTCCCCTCAGCTCTGCAACCTGGTATCATGGGAAGTGGCTTCTTGCTTCCTGAGACAGCTTTCTTACTTAAGGGCTAAGGTAACCTCAATAGCTTATCTCACTCATCCAATAAAAGTTCAGACACAACTGTGGCATCTAGCCAACAACAATACAAGCCTTAATTTGTCAGCTTCACTTTTTCACAAAGAAGCTGCCTGAAAAGAAAATTATTTTTTTTTTTTTTTTTTTTTTTTTTTTTTTTTTTTTTTCCCGTATGGGGAACACTAGAAGGGTAAAAGACAGTCCTTAATTAGGAGCTGTCATAAATATGTTTTAAATGGTGGATATTGATCACTTAAAATCTAGGAGCTAACTTTTCATCAGAGAAATGTAAACTTGTTTCAATGGTATGGGGGCTGGATTCTTTTTTATTTTGGACTGTTTCAGCCTCCATGTGCTTAAGCAGCATCTTCTGTCCTTTGGTTTTATTTGCTCATTTAAACATCAGTTTCAGCTTTCATTCATCTCACCCCATCTCTGCCTATCTGCCCATGTGTATATTCATCACACTGGCTGTGGTCCTTGCCACCTCTCTGCAGAGATGGGAACAGCTGCTTTTACTTCATTACTGAGGAACACAGACTTGGGTCTCCATCAGTGGCATTCATCTTTGTGACAAGTGGTTTATGGGGCATGAAGTGAAAAAAAAGAAAAAAAAGTTTAAATCAAATATGAGACAAAGAACACCAAGACTGTTAAAACTTGGTTTACACATAAAGCCTGAATGTTGTATATTTTACATTATTTTCAGTTTTTGTTTGTTTGTTTGTTTGTTTGTTTTTAAACGGCTTTTCCATACAGATGTGCATTCTATATGTAACATATGAAACTGTCATAAATCTTATTGGTGAGGCACTTTCCTGTTCTAAAGATGAACAATATTAACACCAAAATAAATAAAGCTAAGGAAAAATAGAGAAGTGTGGTATTCGTGAAGTGCCTGTGGCACTGTTCAGAGGAGAGAGTGGGAAAGTGAAGGAAACACTGACACAGGGGACCTCCAGCTCTGCTAAAACTGGCTTTGCAAACCACTGGAAAGAAGATCTGAACAGAAAACCACCCTCAGCAGGTGGGTATGGAGGGGCAGTTTGGGGATTGATGACAATTACTCTAATTTGCTACCAAAACTGAAACCGAGTCTTCCACAGGAAACTATTCTTGAGCAATGAGCTCCTCTATGGTAATGCCTAACAGTGGGGCTGGTGTTTACAATGTAACTCAGCATTTTCCTGTGAAGAACCTGCCTTCCAAAAGCTACCCTAGACTTGCTCTGGCCTACCCTAGGCCTGCCAAGCGCTCCCCGCTCTGCCCGGGCTCGGGCAGCCCCGGGCTCGCCCCTTTCCTCCCCTCCCGGTCGGGGCGGTCCCGCGAGCAGCCGTCGGCGGGCAGGGCCCTCTCCCGGCACCGCTAACATGGAGCCGCCGGGGGGACCCGCCGCCCGTCTGGCCCTCGGCCTGGCGCTGCTCTGCTCCTCGCTGAGAGCGGCCGAGGCGGCGCCGGCCGGCCCGGGGCCCCGCTCCGCTGTGGGTGAGTGAGGCCGCCGGCAGGCCCCGCGGCGAGCGGGGAGCGGCGGAGGCCCGGCCCCGCGGAGGGGCAGCGAGCGAGTGGGCAGCTGCGGTCCGCCATGCCCGCCCGGCAGAGGGGAGCCCCGGGACGGGAGGCCCCTGCCAGCCCCGGGGGTCCCCTGCCAGCCTTGGGAGGCCCGGCTGACCTGGCTGCGGGACCCGTAGCCCGCAGTGTGCCCCGACCCGAGGGGCAAACCCCGTCTGGAGCCTCCCTGCGTGTTTTTACCCAAATATAGGCTGCTGCTGTTTTATGTCCCAGCTAGCTGTAATTTTTAGCTAACTGAATGCAGTGCTGTTCAGGTAGGTGAGGGTTAACCAGGGTCTTCAGGCAGTCAGCAGGGTATGCCGTACTCCAGCCGGTGTCAGGTAAGGTGAGCCGTGCCCTGCCCGCCGTGCGGTGCCCTGGAGCATGCCCTGCAAACACGAGTGCTGTGTCTGTGCTGTCAGCCAGCAGCGTGCTTTGCCTGGCCTGATTTCCGGCACAGCAACAGTTACAGGTGAGTGCTCTGACATTGTTTGCACGGGATTTGCCGTCCCTGTGATCACAGACGTCTCAAACCAAGCGCACAGCAGTGTTCAGGCACTTCTGCGTCTTGTGCTCGCAGAAGGCGCAGCGTTGTAGATCTGAAAGATTGCTGCTGGGCTTGGCTTCCTGAAATAAAGCTGCACAAGGTCGAGCCGTGCCTTGCCTGCTCTGTCGCTGAGTGAGCATGTGACCTTGGGAAAATCAATTTATATCTGTCCCAGTTTCACAACCCGTGCCTCCGATAGACTTGCCTTTTCCAAACGCTTTGAAACTGACAGAGAGAAATTGCTCATGTTTTACATGGAACTTGAAGGCTGCTGGTCTCGTACAAGCTTAATTCATCTTGTTCAATATATTCCCATGCTATTGAGTTTTCCTGCGCGGTGCTAAGTGACAAGTGACTAAGAATGTGTCAACCTAGAAAATACTCAGTATTTAAGGCTGATACACTTCTCTTTGGTAAGAAGCCCAGTCTTTTTGCCGCTGTGGCTGCTAGGGAGAAGCTCTTTGAAATCTGCACACATGCTGTTTCTTGCCTTTCCTTCTAGACCATTATCTTTTATAGCAGCATCCAGCCAGGGAAGGTGTAGAAAAATAATTAAAATTGTTACTCCCTCTCTTTTCAGGTGGTAGAATGGAGAAGTCCCTCTATCACCTCCTCTGCTCTTCAGTTTCCAGATTGCTATAAATGAAAAGGAGCTCCATATTCCAGCCCCTACCAACCTCATTTTTTTTTCCTGCTTGATTGTTGAAACCTATGCCTCTGCTTCTGTTTTCAGTTTTTCTAAGCAGACTATGTGAAGTACTCTTATCAGGAATGCACCACTCATGCACACTTATCAGACGGGATAATCAGCAATTTGTTAAATTCATTCTCCTTTATAAAACTTCAAAGAGGAACAGCAGTAGAAAAAAATGGAGCAAACATGGGGTTATCCATGTGTACCCAGTTCACATTTGCAAGTTGTAATCAGAAAGTCACAGAACTACTACATATTTTTTAAGTAAAATACTTGCTCTTTTCAGAAGTCAGTATCAGAGATTCCTGGTCAACTTTAGATCCGGCTAATTACATTTATTTATTTATCTTTTTCCCCGGGCTATATAAGGAATGGGATTCTTAGAAGCCTGGTGAGAAATAATGCATTTTCTTTAATCTTTGTTTTCTGTAAACAGGACAGTTCTGGCATGTATCTGATCTGCATTTAGATCCAACTTACCACGTTACCCCTGATCGCACCAAAGTTTGTTCTTCTTCCAAAGGAGCCAATGCCTCTAACCCAGGCCCTTTTGGAGACTTTTTGTGTGATTCTCCGTATCAACTTATTTTGTCAGCATTTACATTCATGAAGGATTCAAAGCAGCAGGCTTCATTCATGATTTGGACTGGGTAAGTGTTTAAGTCACTCTACAGTTAAAGCTTTTAACAGCTGGATAGGCATATAGTGCAGTAATTCACAAATTTATGTTCACACCAACACATCAGTTTAGTATCTCACAAATGCTACTTTTAAAGAGTCTCTACTTGTCTGAGTGGCTAATAAGTGGAAGATTGAGTATATAAGGCCTCAGGAACAGATTTTGATCTCTGTAACTATTTGTGGGTATTGTTGGACTGTTCACTGTCACATGTGCCACATGACTTGATTAATGCAAGTTAATAAATGTGTTGCAGGGAGGGTGGAAAGTAGAAAAATGCAAACAATAGGAAAGGTCAGAGGATTAACTGACTGGAATGAATTATCATGGGAGGCACTGTACTTTTTAAGTCTTGAGGTCATTAAATATAAAGTGGATACCTTTTTAGATGTCCTTTGACTATATATTAGGTAGTGGGTTCTGTAAGAAGTATCTAGAATCAAGCTATATTATAGCTTATGACTTCTAATCTTAAACTCTTTTTTAATAAAACCTTCTCTGTTTTCAGAGATAGCCCTCCTCATGTTCCAGTGAAAGAACTCTCAACAAAGCTCGTCATTAACATCATTGGCAACATGAGTTCTACGATTCGTAGTTTCTTTCCAGATCTTCAGGTTTTCCCAGCCTTGGGAAATCATGATTACTGGCCACAGGTAAAACAAATAAGAATTTTTTTTAGGTATCATGTTGAGTGTGTTTCTAACTCCTCAGAGGGCAAGTGTGGAAAAAAAAATAACAGTGAAATTTGTATAAATGTTATTCTGGAAACAGTATCCTATGGTTCTCCAATTAGCATTTAAAATAATAAATAAATAATTCCAATCAAAAATACAAAGTACATTTCCATGTGTTAAGTTACCCAAGCAAATGTTGGTGTCAGGTAAAATCTGTACATCGCCTGAGGTGATGCAAATTTACTGTTAACCATTCCTCTCCTCATGGCTTAGAACCACCAGGTCTCATCGGTGTGTCAATACATGTTTTTTCTTGCTATGTAAGCCATACATATGTGTAAGTCAGGTGTGCGTACAATAGCTTAACATAACAGAGATAACATCCTTAGTGCATCTAGCAGCATGTGGTAAAGTTCAAGGCATGCCGAAAGACCTACTGGAAGTCTACCTGTGGACTTTATTTATTTATTTATCTATTTATCTATCTATCTATTTATTTATTTATTTATTATCACACTGATGGAATAACTTTCGTAATGTTCCCATAGTTTTGCCACTACTATTAAAAATGTGTCTTTTTTTCTTTCTTTCCTTATTCAAAATGTAGAAATATTCCTATTTACTGGATATGTGGGCCATTGCAGCTGAGGACAGTGCTTCTTTACAGTCAGTGATCTGTGAATATTTTTCTTGGCATAGCACAAAAATAAACAGTTGCTTCATTTGTCCTTTAAAGCATATTGCAAGGTGATCTGGCAGCACACGGGACTGAGAAACAAATTCTGCCATTGGATCTGAGGGGATCGGAAGGGATGTTGAGCAGGTCAACTAAAACAATTTGATAAAGACTTTTGTTCAGCCTTCTGTGTTATTAAGTAGGCCTATCTGGGATATGTGGTATGGTAGATGGCTTTGGTATAGTAGTTTAATTGCCTGAATTTTATTTAAATTCCAATACTCCCTGATTTTGAAATCAGGGAGTATTGGAAGTGCTTAGAGAGGGAAGAGGGCAATGTGAGAAGGAAAATCAGAGCTAAGCACGTAGCATAGCTTGGAGCTGTGAGTGCCCAGACCAAGCTGGGACTGAAGTGTTTTGTGGTCTCAAGCTTTTAGTATAGCTTGAGCTTGTCATGTGCACTCACAGGAAATAAAGTTAGTTCACCAGAAAGTACTGATGATTTGTTAAATACCACCTTAAATTAAGTTTAACTCATAATATTGCTTTTATTTTAATTAAAAAATTAAAGTTAGCAGAAAATAGTTGTCATTCAGCAGTCTCTTATGGTATAAAGGAAAAAAGCTGTATACAGTAACCCCGTAAACAAAGAAAGATATAAATCCACATGGCAGATATTGACATTTGAATGTAGTGACACTTTTTTGACAAATATGAGTTTAATTGTGAAATTAAATTTGAAGGTAGAAAAAGGATGGTCAGCAGGGGCAACTGGACAGGAAATAGCATTTTGAAGCAGGCTGCCTATTGGAATTACTGTTGTAGTTTTGTGTCCAAAACCACACGAGTATTTTTGTGGTGCTTTGCTTCAAAATGGCAGACTCCACTAATGCACAGAACTGGCATACTTTTCTGTTACTGTTGGAAAAAAAACCATGGGACCAGAAATTCGCCACTATGAGGTTGTTGGATTTTTTTGTTCTTGAAGACATTTTTATTTTTCTTGTGGACGTGCTTGGCAATACATACCATAGACTGGAAGTAATGTGGAGCAAGCCACACTCTGTAGGCTGTTCCAGAGAAGCTGTGGAGGCTGTTTGCTTACTGTGCACCGAAGAATTTTATTGCTTTCTATTGCGTTCTGACCTATCCATCATAATGATTTCACGGTCTTGGATGATTTTTCTTGCAAAGCCTGTTAAAAATACTACTCAGGTTAATCAACCACTGGGATACCTTTTAGATTTTTTTTTACTGTGACCTTGGTCTTTCTGCATAGTCTTACTTTGTTTCACATTCTTGCCCCTGCTTACAACAAATGCCCTAACTGCTGTCTGATCCAAATGTTCACAGAACACTGATTTGCCTTTTAGAGCCCAAGACCAAACCACCTTCAGACCATAACATGGCCTCTTATCTGAGATCAGACTTTGCTGTGTCTTAGTGACTTAACTCTGGCTGAACTGGTATGACTCAAAGCTTTCTTAGTAACTAGTATCTGTGCATTACAAGCAACAAATGTCTGAACAGACTACTGATTGCACTGCTTCTAGACAGAGACTTAATGCCTAAGCCTCTAATAAAGTAAGTTTAGTTTCAAAGATCTTAGAAAGGTCAAATTCTATGTTTAAGAAAACATGCACTGTAGTAATGTTCCTATTTTTGGACCTCTGTTTTTTTTTTTTTTTTTTTTTTTCCTTCCCTAGCATTAAAGATCAAAGCAGGTATTTTAGGAAAGGCAAGGACATACTGGAATCTCCCTGTCAGGATGAGATGGGAGCATGGCTGTAATCAGGATATGGCACTTGGGCATTGCTTGGCTTGGACTGAAAAGTGCTGCAGTCCTTATTAGAGCTGGTGTGTGAAAACCTTGAAAAAACTTTTCTTTTACATTTTAAATCAGAACTACAGGATATCATGGAAATATTGATTAATCTCACTGAAATATTTCTGAGGGCTTTAGTGGAATTTTGGGGAGCTATGTATCCCAAGTTGTGTGAAAAAAATCACCTGCTATAAGAAACCTATATAAGAAACCTGAGTTCAAGCTTCTCCTCCAAGAGACTGTATTTTTAGAAGGTAAATAGAAGGTGAATCTTTGGTTTATAATTTTTCAGGATGTATGGTTTTCTACTTAGCTGTGCTCCTAAGGCTTGAAATATTTCTGGCATTAGTTTAACAATGCATTAACATTGTTAATGCTGTCAGTTCTAAGACTGGGATTTTCTTTTTCCTGATCAGCAGTACTGCAAGGTGAGAAGTTCTGTTGCTTTCTGATGTGCTACCTGGTGATTACTGGTTACACTTATGTATTATGGGAGAAATCAGGTGGGATGATACATTAATTTTGTTCCTATGTGTGTCTGAATGATAAGACTTAGGTAAGTTCTGCTGTCTCACAGGATCAGCTTCCTGTAACCACCAGTGAAGTTTACAATGCTGTAGCAGATTTCTGGAAGCCTTGGCTAACTGATGAAGCAATCAGTACCTTCAGAAAAGGTAAAGTATGTCAGTAATACATCATAAAGCTAGGGCTTAGAGAACTAATGATCCTATAGATTTGTCGCCTTTGTTTAGCTTTCTCACAGAATGAATTGTTACAGTGGATTATCTAGAATCCCAGAACGGTTTGAGTTGGAAGGCACCTTAAAGACCATCCAGTTCCAACCTCCCTGCCAAGGCCAGTTAAAGTGGAGGGGTGAAATGTGCTTGTAATGCTTAGTGGAGCTGTAGCAACAACCACAGCTCACAATTTACATAAGATGTTATTGCACAGCAGGTTCCTTTTATGCATTACAGCACAGATGTATGTTAAAGTGGCACTTGAAGTAAGATGAGTTGAGACACTGGCATGTCCAGACACGTGGAAAGCAGCTAACACTGCTTCTGTGCAAGTGCCTAGATCTGGAGCCAGGAAAGGACGGAAGGGAATAGAAACTTCTGGTTATATATCTGGGTTGGGGTTGTACAGTATTTCTTGACTACCCTGCTACTAAATAATCAGCTAAATATTTACTTGCTTGCATTATCACTACCAGACTAATGTCAATATTTTCCTTTAAAACTGTTATCAGTATCACAGAATTATGGTTAGGGTTAGAAGGAACCTTAAAGACCATCCAGTCCCAACCCCCTGCCATGGGCAGGGATACCTCCCACCAGACCAGGTTGCCAAAAGCCCCATCCAGCCTGGCCTTGAACACCTCCAGGAATGGGGAATCCACAGCTTCTCTGGGCAACCTGTGACAAGGCCTCACCACCCTCTGAGTGAAGAATTTTGTCTTTACATCTGATCAAAATCTCCCCTCCTTTAGTTTAAAGCCATTACCCTGTGTCCTATCACCACACTCCCTGATAAAGAGTCCCAGCTTTCCTGTAGGCACCAGTGCCCTCTAGGCACTGGAAGGCCACTATAAGGTCTCCCCAGAGCCCTCTCTTCTCCAGGCTGAGCAACCCCAACTCCCTCAGCCTGTCCTCTTAGTTGTCCCTCTGCACTCCATCTTTCCCCTCATTGTCCCTCTGTTCTCGTCTCTGGTGAGGCCGCACCTCAAGTACTGTGTTCAGTTTTGGACCCCTCACTTTAAGAAGGACATTGGGGTGCTGGAGCTTGTCCAGAGAAGGGCAACGAAGCTGATGAAGGGTCTAGAAAACAGGTCTTATGAGCAGGGAACTGGGGTTGTTTAGCCTCTAGAGAAAAGGAGTGTCGGGCAGACCTTAGCATGCTGTACAATTACCTTAATTGTACAGGTCATAGCGAGGTGGGGATCAGGCTCTTCTTTCACGCACCAGGAGACAAGGTGAGGCGAAATGGCCTCAAATTGCACCAGGGGAGGTTTAGGTTGGGTATTAGGGTAAATTTCTTTACTGAAAGAGTTGTGTGGCATTGCAATAGGTTGCCTAGGGAAGTGGTTGAATCTCTAAACCTGGAGGTCTCCAAGAAACCTGCAGATTGAATACTTAGTAGCGTGGTTTAGTGGTGGACTTCAGTACTAGGTTAAAGGTTGGACTTGATGATCTTGGAGGTCTTTTCCAACTGGAATGATTCTATGATTCTATAACAGGAGAGGTGCTACAGCCCTTTGGTTATCTCTCTGTCCCTCCTCTGGAGTTGTGCTTATAGGTCCTTCTTGTGCTGGGGGCCCCAGAGCTGAATGCAGTGCTCCAGGTGGGGTCTCACAAGAGCAGAGTAGAAAGGGAAGATCACTTCCCTTGACCTGTTGGCCACGCTTCTTTTTATGCAGCCCTGGATATGGTTGGCATTCTGGGCTGTAAGCACACATTACTGGCTCATGTTTTGCCTCTCATCATTCAACACCCCCAGGTCCTTCTCCTCAGGGCTGCTCTCAAACCATTCTTTGCCCAGCCTGTATCTGTGCTTGGCATTGTCCCACATTGCCGGGCACAGAGTTGAGACTGACTGGCCTGTAGTTTCCTAGATCTTATGTTAAATATATTGTTACAGCTCTATTGTCACAGCTCTAGTGAAGTCCATGAACTATGAAATTGCACCTATTGAAGTTCTGTATGCCATGCTCTTAATTATGTCCTAGTCTAAAGCTAAATGAATTTCAAAGTACAAGGCTACTAAACTCAAACAGTTCTTCCTGGACAAACCTATGTGTCTGCAGTATTTTAAGAAGTGTATACTTCTAACAATTACTGCATCTCTGTTTGTGGTAGAAATGTTACAAGGCACTTCTTGTGCATGAATTGGATAATTGTATATGGAAACAAAAACAAAGGCAATTACAGGCAAGAATTCATAAAATATTAAATGTCAACTTTTCCTACCAAAATGTTCCTGAAAACAGATTATTAAGATGTTCTGTTGTGATAAGGTGATATGTAGCTTGACTAAACAAATCCTATTTTACTAGAAAGAGGAAGACTGGATGTATTGTTGGTGCTGTACTTTGATTCTAGAGTTGTGCTTTGAAGTCTTTCTTTTTTCAGATGATGTTTGTCTTAACTTCACAGGTGGTTTCTACACACAGCTGTTTGAATCAAGCGTTGGCTCTCAACCACTCAGGATAATCAGTTTGAACACAAACTTATATTACAGCCCAAATAGTGTAACTGTGAATATCACAGACCCAGCCAACCAGTTGGCCTGGCTGGAGAGACTATTGGAAACATCTTCACAAAAGCAGGAAAAGGTAGGGGTTGTGAACAGAATCCATTGGCATTATTTGTTTAAACTTTGAAAAGAAAAAAATGGAAGTAAGAAAAAAAGACAGTGGAAATATAAATACGATTCTAGAATAATATTAATGTTACCAAAGAGATGGCAAAGATCAGTTTCATTTGTGTTAATAATTCGTTGTTGAATATGCACATTATGTACATACTACAACAATTAATAAAATAATTGAGTACTCTCTCTAATTATGCAGTAAAATACCTTTTCTCACTTACTGTGTAAGTGCCGTAAGAGCCCGAATGAAAAAACTTTAACTTTTGTTTCTGAGTCTTTTTACTCTAAGCCTTCAATTTTAAAATGTGCACCCTTCGTCTGAGACAAAAGTTAGTGTATTTCATTTACATTGTTACGTAATTATGAGTGTGAAAATTAGATACTAGAAAAGCTTTTGACAACACAAAACTTAGCTAAGCTTCAATTTGAGTGCTATAATAATAATAAATTGCCTAATAATATTCAGTTTTGAAGTGAGGTTATAACTTGTTGCTCATGTTTATTGATTGGTGTGGGGATTGGATCATCATCTGACCAGGAAAAGTGTTTAGTTTGAAACATGTTTACAGTTGTTGTCTTTTTAAATATTATATTATAGTGGGGGGAAAGGAGATCTTTCCCTTTCTTGTGCTGTTGGAAGCCAGTCTCAGTCTAAACAACAGACGTAGAGACTTACAGAAAGATTGTAATTAGTTCTTCTGTGTTTATGCTGAATATCTGACCATTCCCTATAATATTCTAACACATTTTTTTTTTAATATTCCCTTGAGGTGCCAAATCATAAATCTTTTTCTAGTTAACTTACATTTTAATTTGAAATAATTGATCACATTTTTCTCAGAACTTTTTTGTAGAATGCACTGAGAAAAAAATATATTTCTCATTATAAATTTAAACATATTCATTGTATTTTGTATAATAAAACTACTCTGATTTCTGGCTTTCAGAATGCCATTTCAAAGATAGCATTAGAATAAAATTGTGTTAATCTTTTCTAAGTTAAAGCTAAAACTATCAGTTTCAAAGGAAGATGCTAATTGTGTTTTCTCTATCTAATTTCTTAGGTGTATATAATAGGACACGTACCAGTAGGATACTTGCCATATGCAAGGAATACTACAGCTATCAGGGAGTATTACAATGAGAGACTAGTGAAGATTTTTCGCAAATACAGTAGTGTTATTGCTGGGCAGTTTTTTGGCCACACACATAGAGATAGTATCATGGTCCTCTTGGATGAAGAAGGTAATGATGCTCATTGAATCCTTCATCTTTTCCTTTTTGATTAAAAACAAATTAATGTTTTCTTACATGGTGCTACTGGTCAGTCTGTGTTGTAAATAACTGAAAAAGGAAATTGTGAAATTCTGCTATTTATCTACAAAAGTTCAAGCCTCACACACTCACAGATTTTTTCAAAGAAAACCTTGCAAGACAGACAGTTTTATTTTATTTTATTTTATTTTATTTTATTTTATTTTATTTTATTTTATTTTTCTGAAGTCTGAAGAGGCTCTGCAGGCTTCCTCGGCTTCCTCTATTTTTAATGAATGCTCATGCCTAGACAAGAATTTCTACTCTTTCCTCTCCACTTTCTCAGTGTCACGGGCAAATTGTACTAGCCAGTTGCTATTGTGTAATGTGTCAAAGGGAATGTTCTCAGGCCAACTAGACATGCTCTGTGTTCTTGTGTTTCCTGCATCATTACTGTGCCTCTCTGCTGAGTTCCCTGCTGTTTCAAAGTTAATTAAGATAGGGGTAAGCAGGAGGCAGGGGAATGAAAGTCTCTGCTTGTTGCATCTCTTAGATCAGCTAATTTCCCTTCAAGAAAAGCACCCAGGTTTGAAAAGTTTGTTTATTGCTTTGAAATCCCTTAATTTTAGGCATGGATATTTCTATATGAAGCACTCTTACATCTCTAACAGAAGATCTCTAACAAGTAGATAGTTAAATATTTGTGTCTATAGCATAGTGAGGAGTACAATTCTTTGGTTTACATAAAATATCCCAGTATTAATTGGCTCCATATCTGTGTTTGTTTTTATATGAACTCATAAATGCAATGCCCAAAATGCAGACTGGGGTAACAGAGTTTTAAATGATTTACCTTCTTGCTTACCATTAACATGGAATTAATGTCCAGTAAAAATTAATCCAACCCAAGTGAAAGAAATGGCCTTTAATAGGTTCAAATGATTTTCAGAATAGTCTTACACATGCATGTTTTTGTACCTTGTCCCGTTTGTGCATGAAATCATCACCTCTACTGCAAATTTCACTGAGAATAGACAGAACTTGATGCATTCTCATTATGGTTTCCATGTGCAAGTAACTATTTCCAGAGTATTTTAATAATTTTGCATATTTTGTCAAAATCCAAACAGTGAAATTTCACGTAGCTTGATACAGTTTGTGTTGTATCTGTACAGTTTTACGCTGTCTTCTCTTTATGTCATTTTTCTTTTTGACAAAATTTCAGAGAATTCAAGATAAATATAATACTAAGCTAACATCAGCATACTGAGATACAGAGCTCAGTGTTATCTCTTCTGGAAGTATCTACTGATTTCAAGGCTTTAAAAGCTTCTCATCATCTGTGGAGACTGGCCTTGTTATTTCACCACCATGATGTTGTTGGAGAAAGGAATGGTTAGGGTTTCTTTTTGTTCCACAGAGAACCTCTCAATACTCTTACCTGCATATTCTGCCTATTAAAACTTTTGTATGTCCTCATGTTTCAGTTACTGTAAAGACCAGTGTTTACTAACTAGGTTCTGGGCTAGCCTAAATGAGTGAAGTCAGAGTCAGTTTTTGATACCCTGGTGTTTCTAATGACATTATAAATACATGAAAAACAAATACATAAAGCAACATGTAAAGTGTAGCGTGAGTGAGGGAAGCTACTCAAAGTTCTGGATATTTCTTCAGTAGAAATACACAAAGTACAGAAACCTTACCTGTAGGCAAGACCATTTAGCACTTAGATAGTTGAATTAGTGTGAAGCCATCTGGTACAGATAAACGTAACTGATAAGCAGTGGAATGTGGGCTATGATACTTCACACAGATTTTGGTCTGTCGAGTGGAAATACAGGAATTCATAGTGGTGTAACTAATCCAGGTTAAAAAATTGCTGATGTACCTAATCTTCTCACTCTAGTTCTTGTTGTGTTGGTTCTCCATAAAAAAGTGTTTGAGAAAGAAATGACTGAGAGGTAACTGTTTCCTCATGCTCCCTTTTCCTGCAGAAAAGCCAGTAAATTCCTTGTTTGTGGCACCTGCTGTAACCCCAGTGAAGAATGTATGGCAAATGGAGTCCAATAACCCAGGTGTCAGATTCTATCAATACGACCCTCTTGATTATAGCTTGCTGGTAAGTAAGGATTTTAAAGCATTGTTTAGGACTTAAATATTTAAATACACTGTCACTAAAAATTACAGTGAGAGTCAGCCTTTGTAGTATTCTGGTAATCGGTGGAACTTTGGTGCTTACTGTTATTTTTCTTCTTGGGCAAAGAAGATGAAATCTGAAAGAGAATTTGGTCAGTCTGTCTGACTGCAAAACTACCCAGTGCTTCCTGTTCTCTGAACATTCCTATGATGTAGAATCAAAGATGGTCAGAAATTTTCTGGGCATAATCCTGAAACTGTTTGCAGGGAGCTCAGCTCTGCAATGGTGAAAAAGGTTCATCTAAATCCTGGGCTTGTTTATATACCAGTGTTGTTTTGCTGGTGATTGCCTGAGCTTTGGGAGGCATGAAGTACTTCTACAGTGTATAGAAGAGCAGATGAAGAAAATCACACTTCTAGCCATGTGATGCCTTTCATAATCATGCAGCTTCCTATATAGGGTTTATACTTTTAATAGGAAATTGTAAAGACATTTTAAAGGAGAAAACTTAGAATACTTCCGTAGGTTTTATGTTTTTGGAGATATAGTGAATCCTGTATGGTGATTTTTGGCTCTGAGTAACTCAGACATTCTCTCAGCAGTTCAAAGTAAAATCTTGACCTTGCCGAGTTCAGTGACAACACATCCTGCGGCTTGACTGAGACTGGGGTTTCCCTTTGGAGATCTGTGCTAATGTTGTCTGCTTCTTTCCTGTGCAGCTTTCATTCCTGTATCTCCATCTCTCCCTTACCTCTGAATTCTCCCTGGGCTGTTCTTTCTCTGTCCGTTCTGCCCCTCAAGCAGTGTCCACAGAAAAGAGTTCTGCATTTCACCCTTTTGCCCCAGACCCAAGCCAGACACAAACATAGTGGAGTTTGGTTTACATTTGGGACAGGAAGGACTTTTAACAGTGCCTCTGCTGCCTTTTGTGTTTCCTTTTTCTTCTCCCCATCCCCCCACCATTACCACACTGCAAGTACCAGCTTTGGGTGTAAGCCCAGCTCTTGGGGTGGGACATGACCTTCTATTCATTTGTGAATAATGAGGAGTGACAGCTTCCTAATCAATATATCACTCTAGAGACTTAATGAAGCAGGGAAGAAAGCAATACAGCCGTGCCTATTTTTTTTTTATTTTTTTTTCAAACTGTAGGATCTTTGGCAGTTTTACTTGGACCTCAGAGACGCCAACAAGAAAAATGAATCGGATTGGAAATTAGAATACATCCTGACTAAAGCTTATGGTATTGAAGACTTGAAGCCTGAAAGCCTATATGAAATGGCCAAGCAGTTGTCTGTGCCACACAGCAAGCTGTTTGAGCAGTATTACAATAACTTCATTGTAAGTTATGACAAAACCATTGTCTGTGAAGAGGGGTGCAAGACCTGCCAAGTATGTGCAATCCAATATCTGGATTATTCCTCATACACAGATTGTATCAATCAGGAAACATTGTGGAGATGAAGTCTCCAATGCAATATATGCCATTATTAACTTGAGCCTTTGATTTAAACAATCTGATCATCTTCTTTCTCAAGCGCTGACATGCTGCCAGGGAACCTGTGGGATTTGCTTGAATTTCAGGGGAGTAATAAATCTCCCTAGATTTTTCTTCTTTTAAGCATATTTTCTTTCCACATGTAAATAAAAGTTTATCGGCTGTGTAATAGTGGCCAGATATTTTGCTGTTGTTTCAAGTGTCCTGTGCCCCCTGTAACAGGCATCAGAATGTATGGGAAAAGAAGTTACCCAGTTATTTGGAAATCCAAGTCTCTTTCAGGGTGATATATAAATGTAGGCAATGCCATTTCAGGCATAGGAATTGTATGGGGATGGATTTCAGCCATCTGCTGCTGCGATTTACAAAGTGAAGTCTGCAGAACCTGTGTTTGCTGAGGCTGGAGTGCAGTTACCTTGTTGATGTGATGCCAGTATTAGGCATCTCTGTCCCTGTGCCAAGTTTCCTTTTCTCTCTTATCCTCTTAAATTCACCTCTGTTCAGGGGCGTATTTTAATGACAGCATGAATGTGACTTAATGGATCACAAATCTCCAACGTGAAAATACTTGAAAGTACTCAGTACACCTGAGTGTACTTTCAGAATGTGTTTATCCAGCACCAAGTGCTTCTTTCCTATGATAGGCCTGTGTATATTGGTGCTGCTATCAAGTGGTCAGCTGGCATGAGATTTTGCAGCAGACTACAAATCAGGTTTAAATTGATCAACATCAATGATTAGATATAGCTAATGTGCAATACAGGCAAACATGCACAACCATGATATTTCTTGGTTTTCTCAGGTTTCTGTGTTTCATAGAGCAGTTGGGCACTTAATGCAAAGCTTATCATGTATCAGTTTACAAGTGCACAAAGCACTTCTTGGGACTGTGTGCACAAGATGATGTATTAAGGGGGCAATTTATCTAGAGCATACAACCAAGAATGATCTTTACTATTTTTCTGTCTCATCAAGAGTCACACTTTTAGAAACTTTGGTCAATGTAATATCATATAGACTCTATTGTATAAAATATAATTCCAGAGTAACTAGACCGTAGCAGTGGTTATGAGACAAATCCAGTTGCTAACTGTTTATTTTCATGAGATTAAAGTCTTTATTGTAGCTGTTGAGGAATTTTCTGGTTTTGTTTCCATCCAAGCTTGAAATACTTGGAAATGTGTCCTGAAATATTCCACTAAGTCTATAGTGTTCATAATTGTAGATGCAGATACTTCAGATTTGTCACGCATCAGCCATCAGCAGAGGAAATGTCTGGTTTGCTAAATTTGATTCAGAAACAAATCCTTCTGTGGCAACTGTGTTTAGAAATGCCATTAATGATGCATAACAGGTAGTTGTACTGTATTTTCAATTTTATTCTTGGAGAAGGTACATGGGCATGTAAACTCTTTAGAGATGTCTATTCTGGCTAATCTTAAATGTATCTGGATATATAAATAGTGTGAGTCACCATGGGTTCCATGCAGACTGTCACTGTGAGGAAGTACAAGAAAGTTTCAGTGGTAAATATTGATGATTCCCTGTTTGTTGGATGTGTTTATTGTTTGGTTTTCTCATGGTTTGGTTCATTTAAAAAAGCCTGTGTTACTGGTGTCACTTCTCCAAGGGCAAGCAAAGTTATGGGTGGATAGCATACAGACAATTACAGATGATTTTGCTCCAATTAGCCAGATGGGTTTTGTTCAATTCAGTTTTGTGCTTTGAACAACTGTCTCTTTTACTGGTTTGTTTTTGTGATTCCTCTGACTTCTGTTTAAACTTAATACCTACAAACCATCCTGGAAACGTGCAGTAAGAATTACCTAGTTACATTCTCCCACTAAGGATATTTTTATTGCTGAATCTTAGGGAGAACTGAACCATGTAGCAGATTAGTTACAGAGCTCTGGTATGCTGTTGATGAGTTCTTGGGCTTCTTGCTTCCTAGATTATTTTCTGTCTGTGTGTATGTCTGTAGTTATTATTTAGTGAGCATTAAAAAAAATAAATGCCTACGAATGTCTAATAGCAATCTATGATCTGTTTGCTTGTTTTAAAAACATAAATTCTGACTGCATCTGGATTTAGCTGAAGCCACGTGTTGGATGGCACCAGCCAAGGAAGTTGTTTTTGTTTCAGCCAGAAGGACGTATCCCCTAAAGAGTTACATTTAGCTAGGGGCCATCTACTAAGATGCATCCAGTTAAGCAGCCTGGCATTCTCTGCTTCTCTTATACGTAACTATATTTATTCAAGTGCAAATGCAACTGGCCAAGAAAAATCCAGGAATATGTTTAACTGCATCATCTTGTAATTTGGACATAAAACAAAGAGCTGTTAAGAATGTTACACCGTAATAAACATTAAACAAAATCACAAAGAACTTAAATGTCACCTGGGGTAAGGAGAAATAGAGGGTGATATTTTGGTTTCAGGTTCATACTTCATTCCTCCATGGAACTAAGAATGTTCTAGAGGTAAGTTATCCTTTCCTGACAGCAATTTTTTTAAGGAGTCATAACAATTAAACACCAAAGAGGAATGACCTGATAAAACCTCTGCCCCCCTGTAGACCAGACTCCTGTTTCACATTTCATGATATTTTGTGTCCCTGTCTTGAATGAAGGATTTGGACGAATTTTTGTAAGGTCATACGTGACAGAAAGACAAAACACACCACCTAGTGGAGATGAAAGCTTTGTGTTAATCTAGAATTAAACTGGAGACATATTAACAAGGTGAGAAAGTTCTCAAATATTCTAGGATTTATATTCTAATTATTTCTTGTGTAGCAGCATGGCCATGCTGCACAATTCTGGATATTAAATGGTTTCTGGCTGCTAGAGGCCATGGCACGTAAGGGGATCCTGAACCGTGAGGCAAGTGCAGGTCTCAGCTCCTTATTCACAAGGAGTGGGCTAACAGAAAGGATCCTCAGAGGTCAGCTCAGCTAAGTAAATAAGGATGTGATAGAAACAAAACATCTATGGTGTCTTCTTCCCATTAGTTTCTGTGCTTTAATTCTCTCCTAGAGTTCACTCTCTGAACTTATGTCTACCTTAACAAGTAGTTCAGCTCAATAGGAGCACTTTAACAGCAGAGTTGGTGCTGAGAAGCTGATGCCACTGCTGCAGGCTTCGTTTGTAACTGAAGAATATCAGATGGACCCTTGAAGTGCACCTCACAGCTGCATCACATCTGAGAGAGCACTCTCCAAGAGCGCCCTGCAACATGAATGAAAGCACAGTAGGTGCGGATGATCCTGATCCAAATTAAAATGAAGGTGCACCCTGAGGTCAATGTTAAATTGCTTTAGATTGGGGCACTGAGAGATGTCTCATAATTTCTGTTCTTCACTTGTCAGCCTGAAGAAATTGAGATGACTGGAGGAGGTGGGCAATGAGTGAACATACTGTCAGTAAAACTGGTGTTGAACTAAAGTTATCTGCAGACAGAAATAGATAACTGGGTGCATGTAGTCCCTCGTGATCCATTTCTTGTGTGGACAACTGAGGAGCACATAGCATCTTCAAGGAGGAATGTTTAGTTTAACAGTCATGTAAGTTCCCTCTGTGGAAACAGACTTCTCAAGGAGAGTTGTCACATTTGTCTAAGAATAAAACCACTAGGAAGTCCCTCTCATGCACAGTCAAGAGGAACTATGCCGGTGTCAATGTAGAAAAGGACTGTAACTGTCTAAGTAAGACCAGCTGCTTTCCTTCCCTACTTTCCCAAAGCAGGAGACTGGCTTTTATCTGCTTAATGCTACAACTTTCAAAAAAAGAACATTGCTCTACATAATTTCACTTGTCATGTGTCAGCTCCAGCTTTCTTGTTCTGATGGAGGAATATTCTACCTAGGAATTCTACCCTGTTTTGTTATTTGCAGGTCTGCAAAGAATAATATGGATGTTGTTTTCACACTGCATGTGAAATATAGCTTTAGAAATTCAAAGAAAATACATAGACAAAAAAATCATCAAAAATGTTAACCATCACACATCTTTAATTAGTTTCCAGACATCTTTAATTAGTTTCTGATGGTTGGGGGAGTTGCAAAGATAATTTATTGAATTCACATTTCCAGTGTTAGTGGATGACTTATTCCTGTTAATTCCTGTGAACAGGCTGTATGTGTTGCTCAGAGCTGCCCTAGCAGGAGTTAGGACAACAGTAGGATGGATGCAGTAGGTGGCTGACTAAAATTGTAATGAGGGAATTGCTTAAAAAAGCTGAAAACATACCGCTGGAAATGTGGTGAACCCTAAAAAAGTCCAAAGCACTTAATGAAGCAGTATAAGGAGCACTGGTGACGTTAAACATAAGCTTATAAATGTGACCAAATTGTAGATTTTCAATGCAACTTACATTATGTTCAATGGTAGAGTTATTTTTAAAGACTGTCTGGAAAAATCCTTCTGTTATCTGTATTTCCATCTAGTGATCTGAATCTAACTGTCAAATGTGTTGCGGATAACTACTGGAATATTCCTCTCTCATGTCTTCTAGTGTGCAGTGGGTAAAAAAACTGGACATACTGTTCTTGTACCCTATAGTGGCTTTGATTTTAAAGCAGCCACTCAGACATCAGGAATATTTAAGCTGGAGAAATTTTGAATGTGGAGCTTGGCAAAAAGAGGATTTTCCCATCCTGAAACTTCAATATGTCCCCTGGAATAAAACCAAGACCTTGCCGAGGTTTTAGGCAGGGAGATAAGCAAAGCTGAGATTTGCACCTGAGCCTGTCACCTTCCCCCTCAAGCACTTGGTCTGCATCTGTCATGGTGCTGAGTGTGCTTTCTCTTTCTACCCTGGAACTGAGCAACTTTCTAAATTAAAATTTGCATTAGAACTATTACATTTATATGAAAAAATGTGATATTGACATAGCATTTTCCACTGAAAACTGTTAAGTAATTCTCAGGAAGTTCTCCCCCATGCTATATAGTTTGACACTTTGCCTGTCCAACACAATACATGCCAATGGATACATTCCAGCATTTTTTGTCCTATATTATCTATGATACTATCTATGAGAGTTCTTGTGGGCCAGATGATCATCTGGTAAAAACTGAGTTTGGACCACCAAAATGAATGAAGCTATGAATTAATTAACAAAATAATGAATAATCCTAATGGAGATTCAGGAATGCAATTGTTTTTCCAAAAATGCTTAAAACTATTTGTGTGACATAATGCAGTAATACTTCAAACTGAATAAGCAGGCTCAGGTTACAGTAGTAGAGCAGCTGTATCAGCATAGTGCTTTTCCTGGACTAATTTCCCCTGTAGACTGGAGCAATGTCATAACACAGCTATGCTGCTGCATTATGCAGGGAGAATCTTTCAAGTTACCCTGGATGTTTGCCTATATAGCATTGATTTATGTTATGTAAATGCATGACAAAGTATAGGTATACAAAACCAAATGAAGAGTTGGAAGTTGTGCTCCTGGGTCTTCGGGTTTGATGTTTGTTGACTATAGGTGGACAACCCTTATACAGTGTTTCTGGGGAGGTGGGGCACTGCATCTTTCTGAATTTGGTGGTCACAAGATAACTTAACCTCATGCCTGTGGATGCTAAAGATGGGAACTTCTGTAGGATCTTGTATAAGCAATGAACTTACCTAAATCGCCAGTGTTCAGTCTAGCAGGATCTTTCTTTGTGTGGGGGTGGTGATAAAAGCCTGGAGTTATGTTGCTCAAAATACATGGAGAAAAGCTCTTCTTCCAGATGGGTATGGTACCTTAAAACTCTTGAATACCGCTCTGGCTTTTTTACACCTTATAAAATGGGAAGCACCCACTTTTAGACATTTCAAAAAGCTTTTTCTGGGCAACTTCTCCTTCCTATTTTGTTTGGCATTTCAGGCAGAACATGTCTCATATATTAGAATATTTTACACTTATGCAAACTGCCTTCTCCGTAAAACGCTCTTAAAACAGCTGAAACTTGAGACTTTGGTGAAATATCCCTCTAAAAGATTCTGATGTTGTTGCTGACGATTGCAATGAACCGTGCATTTTACCTAGCCTTAATTGAGTCACTGCAAAGAACATTTAACTTAGTCTCACAGGAGGGGATATTTGATGTTGTTTTTACATCAACCTAGCTGAAACCTTCCAACATTTCTAACAGACTTTGTTGATAGCTAACAAGACATGTTTCAAGCTGTCTGTTCTTAACAAAGTCTCCTCCCCCCCCCCCTTTTTTTTTTTGTAAATCTAATTGAAAGTATTTATACAGAGCTTGAGATTCTAGACAGGCACAGGATTTTGCCCAGAATAATTGCCAGTGTACAATGGAGGACTTTTCTATAGTATTTTTGTGTGTGTGTGTGTGTGTGTGTGTGTGTGTGTGTGTGTGTTTCTCCCCTCCTTCAGTCCCTCGGCCAAAGCAAATTTCTGCTAAGCTGTGTCAAAAAACCATAGCAACTATCTTGTGACAGATCTGAGTAGGTTTTGTTCCACCCAGGATCCATTAATCACTTGTATTACCCCAGCCCACAGTTCCATCAAATGTGGTTCTGGGAATTTTCTGCTGAAAAATGTTGCCAAATATTTGTGTGAGTTAAGCATTCTGGTCAGAGCAACCCCCAGGGGAAGTGCAGTGCTGTCAGTCACCATGTGTGGGGCGGTGGGAGGCTTCAGGGGCGGTGGGGCTCTCCTTGCCAGGCAGCAGGAGCAGGGCAGTTCGCCTGGGGAGCAGGTCAGGGGCAGAGCTGGGGAGGGGGGGGGGGGTAGCAGGGCTTGGGGGGGCTCTTTAGGGTGCTTGTCCAGATGGCTTCTATGGGGCTGTGGGTGCTGGAGACCTGCTGGTGGCAGAGCAGGTGCCTCTGCTCATTCCAGCAATGTGAGCTCAGCCTGTCTCCTTAGCTGATCTCTCAAAGTTTTAAGGTTATCTTCCAAGACCCAGTGCTTTTCACTGTCACCATATATTTCCTCTTTTATTTAATTGTTAAATATCACCTATTACTCACTGCTTTTCACATAGGATCAGTTCAAATGAAAACTAATTTTCAGTGGAGTCCAGAATATGCCAACATTTGAGCTTTGACCTGTCAAACCCATCCAAGAGTTCCCACTCTCTTACTGCATTTACTTATTCCATAAGACCTCCCAGTTGCAAGAGAAATCCAGCCCAATTGAGTTTGCATTCTTGAATATATCAGTTGCCTATGATACCAACAGCCAATTCCAATAATGTTAGGACTTTAGAGTCCAGAAAAAAAGAAGAATTAGAACATTTAAGTACTGCTCTTCCTGTATACCGGCAATCAATATTTACCCCTGATACACAAACAGGAAAAGCCTTAGCAAAAAAAAAAAAAAAAAAAAGTATTTCTATATACTGATCATATTTGCTGCTTTCATGTCATGATACCCAAAAACAGTTGCTGTGTGATCAGCTGTGTGTTCATGGAAGGCAGGTGGTCCTCAGCTCCCGCAGTGTTCTGGAGTGCCATTTGGATGGAAAATAGGATCACATCTTACCTAATAACTTATGTGAAAACATGTCAGAGCTTCTCAGTGCCTCAGAGGGAATGTTTTCCCACAGAAATTTGCATATCTGACTTAGTGCTGTCTTCATGTCTTTACACTAGGCCATGTTTAGTGGCCACTTCTCTTCACGGGACAAAAATAACATTAACGGGCAGGCCCTCATAGTATGCTATTTCCTTTGCAGATACATTGACTCCATTTCGGGGCCCCTAGCTGCATTCAAAGCCTCTTGCATTTTTTTCCCTCCCGAAGCAGCTCTGAGGCTATTAGAAAGAGCCCCTGCCCTTTCCTGCTCTAAGCTGGAGTAAGGCATATCGTGACCAGGGGAGGTGAATATCTGTTGCTTCAGCTGCAGTTGTTATGCTGCTAATGAAACCTCTTAATAGATTTTTTTAAAATTTATTTTTATTTATTTATTTTTTTTTGACTCTGTCACGGAACCTCTTCTTCTGTGGTTTGTTTTCAGGTGATAATTTTTTCTGACACCTTGTATGTGTGTAGGCAAGGTAACAAAACAGCAGCTTGTCCTTAAACTGCAGGATGGTTAGCTCTATGTAGTTTACTATGTATTCAGCTGGATGAATCATCTAGACCCATTTCCTTCATTTAGGCGTAAAACCCACCCCTCAGTTTATAACAGCATAAAGGGCATTTACCATGTTTTCAGAAATCAGACTTCAGGAGGTGGGTTTTTTGTTTTTGTTGATTTTTTCCCCACATATTTGAGGGAAGAGAGTGTACTCTTGAAGACATAGTTCCTGGAAAAGAGAACAAGGTGTGGTGAAAAATGTGAATCAACCAATTCTAGGTGGGTGGGTCAAGACATAGGCTGACAGGCTTAGGATTTGGTGTGACTCAGAGAGATCAGGATGAAGCCTGCATCTACATGATTCAGCTCAGGGTATGAAAAACCAAATAATACATGGACTGCAAACTGTGGTTTCCATTAATTGTTTAGGGTAAAAAAAAAGTCTTCATATATATGACAAATGTGTAAAAGAATTAGAATTAACAATTTTAAACTTTTTCATTGTGTAACTAGACAGATCTTATATTTGTTAAATCCATTACTTTATTCTGTGCCTGCCATTGTGGTTTTCAGTATCTAGCCAAATTTTATTTCAAAAATATTCTCTTACTTTTTTTCTGTCCAAACTTAGAAGAGTTTGTCACCCACTGATATGCAGAACTATAAACCACTTGAAGTTAGTGGTTAGGAAATACTTCTAAACTTTGTATATGTTAAATGTTTGTATATATTAAATGCATATAAAATCATGAGAGATTCCTTCCCTCTTCCATTGCAGCTCTCTAGGCAATCAGAACCAGCAAGAATTTCCATTTCCCTGTAAAGCTGATACTAATTAACCAACCTCACTTTTTTACTCTCATTCTCTCTCTTCTGCATCCATTCATCTCCCAGTTATGAATCACAAGCATTATGAAGAAGGCACACTCTTCGTTTTGTTGAGAATTATAAAATATCCACTAGAATCATATAAGGATTTGTCCTGCTGCTGGCAGAAAGCAGTTCTATAAACAGTGTGGTTCTTTGTTTGCCAGGAGCACAGTAACAAATGGATTATGTGTAAGAGCCATCTATAGAGCTTTTATTCCATCTCCATTCAGGCTCTACATGTTTTGCACTGCTTTTAATGAGGCTGCATGAACTATGGTAACCCCACGGCACATTTGTAAGCAAGAGATAATCAGAGGAATCAGCCCCTTCCAGGACTGCATTATGAAGTAGTCTGCTTTCATTACAGGATGTATTTTATAGGTGGTAGACCTCAGTGAGAAGACGCTGCAGGCATAAGCAGCACTTATCTGCTCTGTAAGGCCAACTTCAGGGTCTGTGTGAATGTGAATCTGCTTTCCCACAGCCCAGTCTCCATTCCTCACGTCTTGAAACACAGCCTTTTTTTGTGCATGACCCCTTCTTTGCTCCCCATCTGACTCAGACTCATACTGGAATGATTGATAGTCCTTTATAAAATACTCCATAAAGAACTATTTTACTTCCACATCAGCATGAAAGCTTGGGTCCCCACATACAAACAAGTACAAAAACAAGCATCTCACATCAGAATGAGAAGCTTTTTCTTCCTTCTGCCTTTCTGAAGTGTGAAGATTTTTCTCTGGAACTAAAAATGTTTATTCCCTTGGCAGTAGAGCACACTGTTGTCAAAAGCAAACAGACACATACTCATAGTATAGATAGATGCCTTCTTTTTTTCTCTGGAGGCCTATGAAGTTTTCACTTTTTACTTTTTTTTCTTTTTTCTTCTTCTTTCTTTCATTTTTTCTTCTTCTTCGACATTGTTTGCAAGTTTTACTAGAACAAACCAGGATTCACAAGTGGCAGAGTGCCCTATTTAAGTCTTTTGTAGTTTGTATGAATGCAATCTGCTCTCCTGATCTGCTGTTTGTTCTGCTGCTTTTCAGTCACTGTCAGAATCAAAACCGGGTAGTTTTTATAAGAAATATTGTTACAATACAGAGGACAATTGCAAGCACAGTAACAAAGTAGATAAATAAAGCCGTGAGGCAACTCACAGGTCATGGACTTTTTTATAAGCTGCTTGAAGTATTTAGTTGTTAAAAAATATAGCTCAAGCATTTCTTGCCTTTTAAATAGGAGACCCACTGAAAAACCGGGGGTGGTAGAAGAGGTACAAGAGATGTTGTTGTTTTGGATCACCCCCAGAACAGGACTTAAAGGTTCGAGTGCTGAAGAAATCACTATTAAGATTTTAGATCTCATGTCTGGAAGGTGGCTTTGGCAAGGAGTTACTGGCTGTAAGGTAAGATCAGGTTGAACTGTGGACTGTTGTGTCTTAATGAGAATCCCAACAGCACAGGAGTTCAGGTAACACCTTGAAGTAATTGTAGACTTTGGTAGCTAGCAGCTGTGAAGAGCAAAGCCCTGAGATTAACAGTACCATGAAACAAAAGTGAGAGGTCTTATAACATCATTTGTTACTATAGGAAAAAAAAAAAAAAAAAAAAAAGTCTAACAAAGGGGACAAATTAATTAGCAAAGTTAAAAGGAAAAATGCTTAGAGGAAGACTTTATTATTTTTTTTTTTTTCTTTTTCCTTTCAGTAACAAATTGACCTCAACTATTTCCCAACTCCATTTTGTGTAAAAACATACAGTGGCAGGCTCAGGAATTTTTCCAGTTATTTTATGCTTAGTTTTACTTTTTATTAGGAAAAAAATCCATTTTCCAAGCATTTTCAATTTTTGGCTTTACAAATGCAGTTGTAGCCCATCTAATGCATACATTTCCTTGCTGTCATACTTGTGTGTGTATCTATGAGATACACCAAGGTAAAGAGAAACAGACCCTGAATATACTAGTGGATGCATGACTTTGCTGTACATACTAATAACTCATTTTTTAGCTTCATCATGTTTTATGTGTCAAGCTCCAAATGCCAATACCTTAAAATGAGAGGCTGTGAATGGCCTGGGAGGCAGCTTCTGATACCCTGAATGAAAATGACAATTATACTTTATGTGCATGCACTTTTTGTCATTAAGTTGCAGAAATAGGCAGCACCTGCATACACTTAAGAAATGGACTGTAACAGAAAGAAGATTGCATACATATGTGGAAGAACTTAAAAAAAGATGATTAAAAAAAAAAAAAAAACTTGAAATAAAGTTTTGTTTGTTTGTTTGTTTGTTTAATTATTATTTGTGTTGCTGGGTGATAAGCACAGGTTTACTTCGTAGGGCTTTACTTGTAAATTAATTCAAAGTTTTAATGAGTATGAAGGCGTACAAATCAAATATCTGGCTACTTATTTCCATTATAACTAAAAATGAATGAATTAATCTCCAATCTTTAATTAGACTGAATTTAAATACAGAACATTTCAAACTCAAGACTCTGGAAGGCATTTAAAAGAATGAAACTGAATGCTGTCAGAGGCCTATTATACTAAGTTTAAGTGATACCTATCTTGGTAAGTTGCATCTGAAAAGGAAGTTGACTTGTATTTTACAAGTTGATGTAATTTTAGGGTGAAAATCCTTCCCATTCATTCTCCTCTCCTCCCCTTAAGATCTAATGTTTTCTTAGAAAAATCTGGTTATATGCTTTCAGTGTCTTGCCCCTCTGAAAGCAAACAAGCTGCAAACTTCCACTGCTTTTCATTCAGTCTAGATCTGTCATGAGGCTGTAACTATTGCAAGCTTCAAGATGTTTGGATATGTCACCACAGGAGTCAGCTTTTGATGGGCTGAGTGAAGACAGAATGAAGACTGAAAAAGTAAAGTAGGTTAACAAGTAACTTAACAAATGTTAATCCTGTATTTTCTATCTTCTAATGTGGAAGAACCTAAAATATTTAACAAAACCTTTCTATGTCAGGCACACATCAGGCATGAGAGCTATTAGGTGCCTTTCTGTGGTAACTTGCCTTTAGTTACCAGAATGTAGCTCATGTTCAAAATCAGGACTGAAAAGTCCATCTTAAGCAATCATCAAATTTAGAGTGTAAGGATTTTTTTTTTTTTTTTTTTTTAGCATTTAATAATAATGAAAATTTTTTAGGCAACATGAAAAGTTGTAAGATAACAAAAAACTGCAAGCTGTTTTTAAACCCAATGCCTAAATGTCTCTATTTATATAGATATTAGCACCCAATGAGCTTACTCGTCATCCTAGGAAAAACTGCAACAGCTGCAGAGTTACACTACCTGTCAGACACCCTGGTACATGGTTTGAGCTGATAGTTATTTGAATATTTTTTCCACTGAAGGCAATGAGAGCATGCTGCTTTACGTCTGATGAGATCTGGCTTTGTATCCTATGGGAAAAAGAAAATGGTTTAGTTTTCTCTGCCCGTCTATGCTTACATCGCCCTGCCAGCCCCAGTTTCACGGCATGTTCTTCCACCAGCTCATCATCATCATCATCGTCTCAGAGGTCCCAGGCTGGTCCCAGCTCCGGGCAAGGCCAGCGTGGAAGCGGGGAGCCCTCCCTGTGCCACGGGTGGGGGGCGGGGGGGGGGGGGGGGGGAAACCCCCCCCCCCTCATGATTGGTGGGGGCGTTTTTTTTGTGTAAATATTCCCCCCCCCCCGGTGGCCCTTTGGGGGGCG
>NC_048895.1:64898969-64984034 GCF_011077185.1 Oxyura jamaicensis | reverse complement strand
CCCCACAGACACCCCCAGCTTCATGCTTGGCTGGCGCTTTGTTTGCGTCTCAATGCTTCCCCCTTGGAGCCTTTGTGCGGAGGCCAGGGCTGAGGTGTGAGGTGGCCGCCAGCTGATTGCTGCTCCATGCGTGGACAGAGCATGACCAGTTTGGCTGCAGCCAGTCGCTGCCGGCCTTGGCCGTTACATCAGCGTCAGCCCACAGCACCGCCAGACAGAGCCCAACAGGCCCCTCGTTGTTTTTCTTCTTTAATGGACGAGAGGAAAGCCTGGGAAATGAGCAGGGATCCCAGGCCTTCCTTGAGAACAGCCGAATATTGTCTGCATGGTAATGAAGGGAACAAAATGACACAAAGCACGCCGCTCTCCCCCGCCCCACAACTCAGGACTCACAAAAGCGGAGGAATGATCGGAAGGAGCGGAGCAGGGCAGCAAAGGATGGCGAGGAAATTGCCGGCAGTCCCACAGTTCCTTGGTGCGATTTGTCCGCAGGACCCGCTGAGGTCTTTGGGGCTGTCAATCAGCCAGAGCGCTTCCCTTGTTGTCACTTCTCAGAGCTGTGCCTTACGAATGAGCTGAGGCATTTGGGGTGAGATGGCGGCAGGATCTCTGTTATAAAAAGTATTGCAACACAGCGGGCATTTGTGATGCCAGCTCTCTGTTCTACCCACAAATTCAAGGTGGTACATACACGCTGTTCATCTTTTTTCTTATATTACTTTAAGAGAAAGTGATGCCTCATTTATTCTTTTTTGAAATTCAAAAGAAATTTTCTCTTTGCAATGGCAGTCTTTGTTGTTGCTTCTTTCAAAAATGAAGAAACAGACTGGGAAATCAAAGAGTTTATATATTTTGGACACCCTGAGCACTTGAGCCATCCCCATCTGCTGGGGACAGGTCCAGCTCCTGTGAAATTTCTGCACTCACAAACATCCATCTGCTGGCAGCCAGGCTTTGTGTCTCCATGCAGAAACGCTGTTGTCATGGGAAACTGTGATCTGAAAGAGAGAAACAAACCCAGTGAGCCATCAGGGAACTTGTCTGTGCTGTGAAGGCATGCAGCGAGGTTGTGCTCCTCCAGAAACCAGAGCAGAGGTTAGCTGTGGGGCAGTGAGCTCCTGGAAGGCTTGTGCTGCTTCCACCTGTTCCACAGCACCTTTGATGGGGTCTAGGTTGTCTAGGGGTCTGCAGAGAAGCTTTCTGCCCCAAACCTTGTACTGTTCCCTAACTCCATTTTGCTGCATGTGATGTTCTTTGTAAAATGTCATAAGAAGCATGTCAACTGGGTGGCTCGGAGGAACCCTGTCTACCCCAGAGCTTCTGTTTTTTGCTGTCAGGGAGTTGTACTAGTGGCAATGATAGCATAAATACTTATTTAGGAATAAAGGTCTCTTGCTGCACACTTCTGAGAATTATCAGAAGATGACTTCTAATTTACAGCCATGTTTTCTTTTTTGCCACTCTTTTATTATATGTTTTTTTTGACATTGTTCTGACCATATGTTTTATGCAACACTGCTGCATAAGTTAAATTAGTCTTTCCTTTTCCCAGTGTTTTTTCTTCTGATTTACTTATGGGAGACAATCATTCCTTCCCAAACTTCTCTTAAAGATACCAAAAAAGCCAGACTCTGAAACATGGTTCTTGGTTTACTGTGGTTCTTGTCTAGCCTGTGGACATAAATTTCCTTTCAGAGAAAACGATGTGGAGAAGAGTTGGATGCACATCAAGATCAGGCCTAAGGATGGTGTATATATGTGTTCATTGCATAAAAGCCATACAGCAGCTGCAGTGGTCATGAGTAACATTCCTCTGATGTGCTCCACTTCTTTGTCTTTTTTTTTTTTTTTTTTTTTTTTGATCAGAACTGACCACAACTGTGAATTAAGTCCTATCTGTGGCCTGTATCATTCAGACCTCTCCCTCTCCATTAGAATTGTTCTTCCTCATGTGCCCTAAAACTAATAGGCATTGCGTGCCATTGCCTCATAACCATTCTGTGAGTAACCAACACACAGGCTTACTCCTTATTTATTATGTGCTGTATAGTATGAAAGATAGTGTAAAAGGTCTCCAGAGAAATACAGAACTTTATACGTACATTGAATATCCATTCATAAAGTCTTTCTGGTCTCTGACATGATAAATTTGTCCACTAACGCATGAGATCTGATTATAGCCTGCATCATTACCAATGTTACCATTGGTTACAGAATTGTCTGCTACTTAAAAATAATAATAAAAAAATTGAATAAATAAATAAATAAATAATTAAAACCCTATAATTAAAAGAGAGTCTTCATCCAGATGTGCCTTTACAAAGAAGGACCTTAGTGCATGTTCTCAGTTGTGACAGCACTCTCTGACAGGCAGAAAGTGGGAAGAATTGTTTCAGCTTCTCATGCTGCTGTGAATTTGATGGTAATTAATTACGTAAATAGATGTGTGTTGTTCATTTTTGTTGACAAAACATACCCCCTTTGCACACGAAGATGAATTGTTGCTTCCCATAAGGAGCCAAGTCCTGAGCAAATGTAGTAAATTTACAAATAACCTTGCAGTAGTTTTCTTGGAAGTGCAGCATGGGTTGCAGTCCATTATCTAAATGTGTCAGTTCTTCAGTGCCAGTCAACCAGACAGAGTGAGGACCTGAAAAAACATTTTTTTTTTTAATGCTAAACTTAATTTGTCTGAAATAGAGACAAATAAAATGAATGCGTAATCATACTACAGTCTGGTTCACACTGTGTCTCTACTTGTCTCAGAGACCAACCTGCTCTTAGAAAACTACTGACAAGGAAGTATTTTTCGTTATTTGGCTGGAAAATTATAGAACAAAAAAGCAAGATTTGGCTTCCGCAGCTTTTCCCAAAGACAAGGAAGTGGTTCAATCAACTCAAATAGGCCCTATCAGAGGTTCTTTTTCATTTAAAAAGAAAACATAATCAGAATATATGTTTTTGTATATATGATGAGTCTGAAATAATTTTAGAGCCAATTTACATGTTGGGCAAATCAATTTCGTCTGCTTTCATATCCATGTGTAACTCTTTAGTGCCCTCCCCTGTTCCAGTTTGGAAATGCCCAAGTCTTGTAGGGAAATGCAAATTTCCATCTATGGTTAAGCAAACAATAATTTTGTGACTTTATTCCTAAAATGCAATATTACTATTGGCTGTTTTCTACACAGATTCAAACACGTTGTTTCAGAACTGGAGAGAATACCATCTCTCCTTTTTTGAAGAGAAAGGAATCAAAGAGCAGTAAAGGAGTGTGCATGGGCTGTCTTTTTATTTTGCACATTTTTTACCAGTGCTCATGATGATAGTGACTTCTTAGTGAAATACGTCAGAGATGCAAATGGAAATGAAATTCAAGTTAATGGTTAAAACTCACCATTCTAGATTAGTCAGAAACTCTTTTATCTGGGTCATTTAACATCGAACACGTTGTGCATTTTACCTGGATGAGAGATGATCAGTGTGCTATCTAAATGGTCACATTAATCAAAGAAAGAAGGATTGTAGGAGTATCATTGTGATGGAGGCATGATTCAGTAGAATGAAAACAAGACCTATTGTGCTTGCACATGCAGGATACTTTCATTATCAGTAGCTGATGGTACTTGATGGTCAGTTCTTCATGAATGGTGGACAGTCCCATCAGTGTGTGTCAGTGCATGTCCCAGCAATGCCAGTCCTGTGCAAAGGTAAGAAGGTCTGATGTACAATCAAGAGGTGCAGATTTCCTTAGACTTTTGGGAGAGGTAATCCTTGCCTGCAGAAGGTTTATAGCTTCACATCTTTGGTGCAGCGCATCAATAATACTTACTTAGACAATGTCCGCCTCATTTCTTTCCTAGTAAAGAAAAATTTTCCTATGGGTTCCTCTCTCATCTGCTTGTCACAATCTCCTTACAGGAATCAGAATTTAATAATAATTTAAGCTGCCAAATTCTGGTCTTTCCTTTGCCCTAGAAAATAAATTGAGTTCCTAGCTTTGGTTAGCATTGCAACCAATGGTGATATGAGAGGTATCAGTATAAGTGGCATGAGGTGTTTCTGTTGTTGATTTGTTGTGTTCTCTTTCCATTTTAATTTTCTGGGATAATTCTGTGACTGTAATAGTTGGGTGGGGAGAAATTTAAATCCTGCTTTCCACTGGTTTCCTTCTGCCATGCAATGTGTGCTAAGAAAAGAATCTGTCCATCTGTCTTCCTTCGGTACACAGGTCCTTTTTCATAACTAAAATTGGATCTTATATCTTGTAAGACATTTATATGGGTTAGCTTGTCTTAAAACGATATAAAGACAAGTAAATGGAAGAAAGACAGATAGTAACTAGAATATATAGGTCAAAGTTTTCTTCATCCTTCAGATAATCCAGTTATTTTAAAAAGAAGTGGAAAGTAGTCTTAAAAGCTGAGCTTATACAAATCAATTAGAAACATTGCTTCAAAATCCCACATGAATTTAATATTTAATGAAAAAAACTGTACATATCTCAGTAAAAAACAACAACAACAACAAAACAAAAACAAAAAACCACACACCATGAAAATAAAGTTAAAAACAAAATAAACCCCACCAAAAATGCATATCTTATTTGCTGGCTACTGGAAGTGAATATTTTCCAATGATGATTTGAAAATGTTCTGTTTCCAAGTATTTGGACTGACTGTGCCGAGACTGAACTGAATATTTGCAGCATTTATCAGAACATCCGAAACAACCTGTAGCTAATTTGTATTTTGGACTTGCTAATCACATCATGATTATCTCTACATGTGAATCTGTGCAGAGTTCACTTTAAGATCAAGGCTTCAATATATTCACATTCAGTGTGATCGTACTCAGAGACGTAGACAGATATCTGCCCATAGCAGTTCAACATTAGAAAGAACAGGGGGTACTCTTCTCAGCTAATGCTAGTTATTAAAGCTAATTTTTATTATAGAACAAAGAAATCAATATTCCAGCAATGCACCTTGAAAGGCAAGTAATATCATTTTGAGGTTTTGCTAAGCATGAATCAATACTATTATTGTTTATTTTATACTCTTCAGCCACTGAAAGAATTTTCAAAGCCAGAAACACCAGCAAGCTTGCCTTCCTGTAGCTCCAATGCTGGCTTGCAGTGCTGTCTGCCAATGGCCATTCCGACTCAATTCCTTTTTCATCACTGCACCACTGTGAAGCAGAAGCACTGATACATATGAGAACTGTTATGTTTCTGTGCCTTTATCTCCAAAGACCAGGATAATTCATCTTTATCTGTCTTTTGCTGAAAATAAATGTTGGTGCACGGAGCCATATATGGCTGCTGCTCACAGCAATGAGAGATTTTGTAGCTGTTGCTAAGCCTTCAAAAACAAGATGTTATAGTAGGCTAAACCTCTTTAAATATTCTGGGTTTAACAGTAGCTCTCCGAGAGGGATAAAGGTAAGAAATGATTACGCTTCTGTAAGTATTCAGAGAGATGAAACAAAAACAGCTTACACCTGAAATAAAGACAAAGCATGAATTGGTTTTACTGTACGATGGTTTTCATATCTGTGAGGTGCAGAATGACAAAAATAGGTCAGAAAAAGTCTACAAGAGGCAATTAGAAACATGCATGAAAACAGAGAGAGAATTTTTGGTCTAAGTGTTGTTGAGTGGGGGATGTTGATCTATGTGCAAATAAATTTGTCCTTGCTGTTTAATTTCACTTGCATTCAGGAAAAGTGACTGTACTTTTTTTTTTTTTTTTTTTTTTTTAAATGAACTAATTTGTATCTAAGATATGCTGGCCTCTGTCCATTTCTTCTCCATTTGAAATAACTCACAAGAACTCAGACTCTTGTCTAGAAAGTTGTAATATCATCTTTTCTTTGAAAGAAAGAATTTGGCATGAAAAGGAGGACTAAGGAGAATCTCCATCCTTTACTGGATGCGGGCGGGGGGGAACTTAGTGATGAGAGATGAGGAAAAGGCTGAGGTGTTTAATGCCTTCTTTGCCTCAGTCTTTACTGGCAAGACTAGTTGATATCTGTTTAAACAGTTCCCTGAGCTGGTGAAAGGGTGTGGGGAGCAGAATGTGGCCCTCACAATCAGCGAGGAAATGGTTGGCGATGTGCTACAGCACTTGGATGTACGCAAGTCGATTGGGCCAGATGGGATATACCTGAGGGTACTGTGAGAGCTGGCAGAACTGGCCAAGCCGCTTTCCATCATTTATTAGCAGTCCTGGCTATCGGGGGAGGTCTCACTTGACTGGCGGCTAGCGTATGTGACACCCACCTACAAGAAGGGCCAGAAGGTTGACCCAGGAAACTACAGGCCTGTTAGTTTGACCTCAGTGCCAGGGAAGCTCATGGAGCAGATTATCTTGGGTGTCATCAAGCGGCACTTGCAGGGCAACCAGGTGATCAGGCCCAGTCAGCATGGGTTTTATGAAAGGTAAGTCCTGCTTGACGAACCTGATCTCCTTCTATGACAAAGTGACATGCTGGGTGGATGAGGGAAAGGCTGTGGACGTGGTCTACCTTGACTTCAGTAAGGCTTCTGACACTGTTTCCCACAGCATTCTCCTCGAGAAACTGGCTGCTCTTGGCTTGGACTGGCGTATGCTTTTTTGAGTCAGAAACTGGCTGGGTAGCTGGGCCCAAAGAGTTGTGTCAAATGGAGTTAAATCCAGTTGGAGGCCAGTCACTAGTGGAGTCCTTCAGGGCTTAGTACTGGGGCCGGTTCTCTTTAATATCTTTATCAATGATCTGGATGAGGGGATCGAGTGCACCCTCAGTAAGTTTGCAGATGACACCAAGTTAGGTGCGTGTGCCAATCTGCTCAAGAGTAGGAAGGCTCTGCAGGAGGATCTGGATAGGCTGGACCGATGGGCTGAGGTCAACTGAATGAAGTTCAACAAGGCTAAGTGCCGGGTCCTGCACCTGGGGCGCAACAACCCCAAGCAGCGCTACAGGGAGATGAGGGATTAGAAAGCTGCCTGGCAGAGAAGGACCTGGGAGTAGTGGTTGACAGTCGGCTGAATATGAGCCAGCAGTGTGCTCAGGCAGCCAAGAAGGCCAGCAGCATCCTGGCTTGCATAAGAAACAGCGTGGCCAGCAGGTCCAGGGAAGTGATTGTCCCCCTGTACTTGGCTCTGGTGAGGCCGCACCTCGAGTACTGTGTTCAGTTTTGGGCTCCTCGCTACAAGAAGAACATGGAGGTGCTTGAGCGAGTCCAGAGAAGGGCATTGAGGCTGGTGAGGGGTCTGGAGAACAAGGCTTACGAGGAGCAGCTTAGGGAGCTGGGGTTGTTCAGCTTGGAGAAGAGGAGACTCAGGGGTGACCTTATCACACTCTACAGGTACCTGAAGAGAGGCTGTAGCGAGGTGGGGGTTGGTCTATTCTCCCACGTGCCTGGTGACAGGACGAGGGGGAATGGGCTAAAGCTACGCCAGGGGAGGTTTAGGTTGGATATTAGGAAGAACTTCTTTATTGAAAAGGTTATTAGAATAGGCTGCCCAGGGAAGTGGTTGAATCACCATCCCTGGAGGTCTTTAAAAGACGTTTTGATGTAGAGCTTAGCGATATGGTTTAGTGGAGGACTTTTTAGTGTTAGGTTAGAGGTTGGACTAGATGATCTTGGAGGTCTCTTCCAACCTAGATGAGCCTGATTCTGACTAGTGGGAGCAGGAATATTTCCATTTGTAGGTTCTTACATTATCTCACTTCTACAATCTATTTGAATTTTTAGCAGAAAAATGGTTTCAAACTGCAGTTGGTTTATTTTGACAAAATACATTTAAACTTTCTTTTATGGCAAAGAGTGTTTTTGACTTGTCAGGCTGCTGCCTGAGGCAGGAAATTTCACAAAGGATCTTAAACAGAACTAATTTAATGATGTTCCAGCAGTGGCTCTGAAAATACGAGGCTTTATCAGTTGCGAAATTTCTCTGCTTTGCTCATATATATTTTCTAGAAAAGGGATAGTATTTTTGAACCACCTGCTTGGAAAAAAAAAAAAAAAAAAAGGCAACAGTCTTCTTTCCACAAGGCAGAAGCTCCCAAAGATCTCAGCTAACATTCTGATTAAAGTTTGCCTTCAAATTTGGTTTATTTTGTGTCTATCGCTTCTTATTTGTGCAGTTGGCATCAGCTGAAATTACTAGCTCTTTGGGATGCTTTTGGGATGCTCAGCTGCTCTTTCTTCAACCTCAGAAAGGTGCAGAGCCTAGTACTAATAACTCTGCTTCAACCTTACTTTTCTTCTAAGAAAGAAAGCCCTCTATCAGATGACACTACTTCTTGTCCCAGGTTGTGGACTAATGATATATTCAAAAACATAAATGCAAATCAAAGAAAGAGTTCAAGCAAATAGGATTATGTTGCAGCCTTTGAACTGGAGTATATTTTGCTCAGTGAAATGCAGAGATTTCCCCCCTCCAAAGAATTTCTTCTTAATTATTCAAAGTCCTATACCACAGGGATTGCTTTTTTTTTTTTTTTTTTTTTTTTTTTTTTTTTTTCCAGAAGATACTGGTTGGATTTATATCTAGCATGCTGTGAAGATAGAGTAATTCAAATTTTCAAAATGAACATTAAACATATTACAAGAACTAATTTACTGAAACTCAATATAAGTCACATAATAAGAAAATGTCATTGCCGTGAGTCATCTAATTCACTGACCAAACTGTTTATAAAACTAAATTACATTTCAGATTGCATATTACCTAGCCTTGCATTAGTTTACATATAACTGCGCTTTTGTTTTAGGACTGCTAATTCTTTTAGTTTGAGAAAGAACCTGATGATATTTCTGTATTATGGTAATGCTGCCTTAGTAGTAAATGTTGCGTACCTAAGGTAAAAACAGATATAAGAGTTTCAGATATAAAGTTTTATGCAGATGCTATGTTAGAGATATAAGCAATTTATTCCCTTGAAAGCAGCAAAAGTTAATAAGGGGTAAGAATTACGTGTGAAGAGACATCTATTTTTTACACATGTAAGCCAGTGAAAGACTCAGGTTATCTATTAGAATTTCATTAAATATACTTTAAATTTATTTTCATTATGTATGTTTAGCTTATATGATTCATTATAAATGATTTATAAATGAAATTATGTGTCATGGGAATGTTGTACAAAATAGTGAAGGATGTTTTAGTGGTTCTCCTTCAGCATTTCTCCAAAGAAGTCTTATCATTCTGCAGCACAGCACCAGACCAAAAAGTACTTAACAATACTCAGATACCAAATCAAATAATCTACTGTCAGCTCCTACAAGTACAATATATATATTTTTAAAGTAGGCTGGGGGTGGTTATGAATTGGTAGGGGATACAGCTGAGACAGCTGACCTGAACTGGCAAAAAGGATATTCTGCATGATGGGATGCCATGTTGAGCAATAAAAACTGGGGTAGAAGATGAAAGGTTGGGGTTTTTGGCTTCCATGTTGGAGATAGATCAGAGACTGACTTGTATCAGGTGGTAAGTGGCTGTCTTTATATCATTTTTTTTTTTTTTTTCCTTTCCTTGTCCATTAAACTGTCTTTCTCTTGACCCATAAAGTTTCTCACTTTTCCTCTTCCTCGTCTCTCTGGTGTCCTGCTCAGGAGGAAGAGGAGAGTGAACAAGCAGTGGTGTAGGTTCTTGGCTGCTGGCTGGGGTCAATCCAAACAAGGTCCCACGTAAACTTCAAGTACCTTTCAGTTAGAGACAACAAGTAGAACTGTTCCCCAGGATGCAGGAAGGAGGTATTCTGACTTTTGCAGCTTGAGGTGTAATCAGTCTGGGAGCAAGGACAGAGCTGGAACAGAGCCCTGGGTCATGGGCAGGGGCTGGAGGGTACAGGGGAGGCTGGGCAGGGCCAGTAGGGCCTGTGTGACCCATGCTCTTGCAGAACTGACTGGCATATTCATGAGATGCAGCAAGGTTAAAGTGAAATCACTTTAGTGCAATGCCACCCACAGCTCTTGCCAAATCGCAAAAGGAATAAACTGCAGACCATCCTCTTGGCACAAAAATGGCAGTAATCTTTCTGCCTTAAGAATATCTGCACTGTAAGAGGCATCTGAAGCTACCTAGTCATATGTATAGCACTTTGTTAGTTCTTTCACTTTTTGCCTCAGGCTGTAAGGTATTTTTTTCTAACAGATTCCTTATCTCTTAACAGTAGATTGCTCCTTTGTTCTCTTCTGATTACATCTTCTGTTTCCTGTAGCTGAAGTTTTTCATCATTATCAAGTTATTGCCTTTGAGAGTGATGCTTTCTGTCTTTCAAAAAGTTAATTTCCTTGATGTATTTTACTTTATGTTGCACTTTTGTCTAGCATTTCTTGGGTTTGCTGATTTTTTTTTCTTAGCTATATTTAGCAACATACCTTTATGTATTCTTTTATCTTCCTCTTTCTCTTTTCTTCTAAATTTGTCCATAAAACTTCATTATTATTCCTTTAGAGCCCCTTTTTCTGTTTCCCTAATACTTCTCCCCATCAGCTGATCAAGAATTTCTTGAGATCTTTGAAGCTTTTGTTCCACAGGAAGTCTCTTGCTAATCTCAAGAGCTTTGACCTAGTGATTAATTTACTTCACAATTCCACGTCTTGTCTTTTCTTTTTGTTTAACTCTGGTCTTTTATTCTTCTCTTCAACTTCTTTCAAACACCATTTCTCAAAAGCCTGGCAACCTTGCCTCTGAAAAGATTATATGTCACGTCTCTATTATTTTTCTTCATGATCTACACCTCTCTTAGAGATGTTTTTCTTGCAAATGTTTCCTATACTCATCTTAGAGATTGGATTTCTCAAGTTTTGCCTTGCACTGTTTCTTTCTCCTGCACAGTCTCTGTCATTTCTTCTCTTGAGACATCATTTCTTTTAGCCAGGCCTCCAGAAGCTGCTCCCCATCCAGCCTGCACTTGGCTTTCCTTTCACCCTGCTCTCTTTGCCACTTCTGCAGGCTTTATGCCAGCAGCTGACACCTTTCTTTCTCTGCTCAGGATCGCCCTTGCACTGGTAGGAACAAGGGAGCATCCCACACTGCCCTCTGTTCCATCTTGTGAGGAGGCCAGTGCCATCTGATCTGGTTGTCAGACCCATGGGATACACCTCACTGGGCTAGGTCTTTGGGGGGAGTGTCACATGCATTACTGCATATCTAGCACTTTCCCAGGACCACTAAGGTATACAGGATTTTATTAGTACTACAATCACCCCTCTTACCCCTCCCTGTCTGAAATGGAAGAGTGGGATTGAGAAAAAAATAAGTTATTTAGGATGTCAAAGACTATACTAAGGATAGTTGGGACTAAGGACCATCTTAACATGGTGCATTTCTTTTAGTCATACCAGTTGAGGTGAAGCTTATTTCACAGCAAATGCCACAAGGAATCCATCCATGGCATTACAGGAGAATCTCTTTGTAGGAGTTTGTGAGCTTGCACCTAGTCACAGATTTGGATGCCAGTGGTGTTTAAGGACCAGGGCCAGTGGGACTTAAGGACCTGAAGAGGAATTTCTGATCTTAAATCAGAATACAGCCTCTAGTTCTGCCAATGTGATGAATATCTCTTCCAGCAAGGAGCTCTTGGACCATCTGCTGAGTAGGCTGACCAGATCATTCAGACCCATGCCATGGAAGGTCACTTGGTTTCTTTGTTTTGGAGTCAGGCTATGGAGCAGAGTGCTAGGAAATCATGTTCTTCATGGCTAATAACATTAAAATAAATTGCTGTGATTTAAATCAGCTGAAGCTCTTTTTAATCTCAGCATGTGTACTAAGCAGCACAAATAGAAGTATTAATCCACCCTGGATGTTATGAAAATGTAGATTGCTTTGACTAAGTCTTTAATCAATAATTAAGAGGCACACACTGCCTTCTAAGAGACATTTTTCTCTTAACTTCCCAAGGAAAGAAGCTGAGTATTTTCAGTCCTATAGAAGACTTTTAACTAATTTTAGCAACAGCGAGTGCTTTATATTTTTTTTTTTTCAATAGTGTTGCAATGTAGGGTTTTAGTCAGTTTATTGTACTCTCTGACAATTATCTTATAGAATATATTTCATTCAATTGATTAACTTTATTACCTTTTTCAACCTAAGTTCTGTTTCATGGCCAAGAAGTCTCCATCTGATATTTTCTTCCACCTATCTTGAACATTAAATAAGTACTGCATACCCTCATCGAAGGTTTGGCTTGTTTTCTTATGTAATACTCCATTATTTAAAATTTGACTCAGAAATCTTGATTATTTCCATACTGTGATACAATTATTTTGTATACGCAATTTATTTGAACATGAAAATAACTCCCTAAACCCTTTAATGATCAATAATGCAAACTTATCACCCAACTTTGTGTATATCTGCTGCTCTTCTGTACTACAACAGATAGGATGTTTTGTAATAACAAGTGTTGTTACCCTCCTTTAAAGTGACAGAGATAATTCTGTCTAGGGATTGTTATTTCAGCAGTTGCTAAGCATACACCTCAGAGCAGAAAGCACATGGAAAATGATGTAAATGAAAGCAGACTGCCTTCTCAAACTATTTGTCTGTGAATTTGTAAAATGATTTATGAAAATGCAACATATGGAGATGAATTACAGAAGGACCAGTTGTGTCGTATGTAAAAACTATGCCTATGGGAGCAAGGGCAGGAAAACACAATTCTACTAACCAAAATACTGTAAGCATGCTGAAAATATGAGTGCCTTTACGCTAAAACATTCCAGTATATGACATTCCTTCTGGAAAAAAAAAGATTGAAAACCTAAAAAAAAAAAAATCAATCATATTCCTAAGGACCTGTTAGGAAACAAAAAAACAAACAAACAAAATCTAAACAACAACAAAAAAACCCACCTTGTCCTGGTTTTAGAGGCAAGGAAATGAAGAGGACAAATGGGAGCATTTTGTGAAAAAGCAGAAAAGCTCCTCTGCCTCTCTTTCTTTAGCTATGATGCTAGTGTTTCCAGATATTTAAGCCAGAGTCTGTATGCTGTGTCCTTTCAGCAAACTTACAACCCTACATAAACTATGCAAAAACATGATATGAAGGTGGTATTATTAACAAGAATTATATAATTTGTATGACAGTAATGTTCATTAAAGCAAATAAGTGGCCCTGTGTTGCTTATTAGAGTATAAAGGGAAATGGCTTTATGCTAGTGATCAAAATGTGCTTTTAAAAATTCATTAAAATGGTGTCTTTGCAGTCTTTTACACGGACATCATGTCATTTTTTTTGAGATGCAGAATAATTGCTGTAGTCAGGCATAGAATCAGTCTTTAGGTACCTGAATACTAAACTGTAGAGATAGAGTAGCAGTATAAACAAAAGCCAAAGTCAAATATTATATGGTATTTCGCTCCTTGTACCTGGGATAGTTATGTGGCTAGGGAAATCCTAGTTTTCCTCTCACCTGCCCACAAGTTTCAGCCATTCAAATAAATTAATCACTAAACAGTACTAGTAACATATAACTATAAGAGCTAAAAAAGGAAGTGGCTATTATTTTCCATTGTCATTGCTTCTTACTCCTGCAGTTTAGCTACAACATTTGTTACGTGTTTGTGTTTCAGGATCTGAAGTAGAGGTCCAGGGTTCATACTTTGGGTTGCATTTAACTATCCATAAAATGTAATTACAAAAACAAGGCCACAGTAAGAATACATCTTTCATGATATTGTCAGATATAGACAGTGAGGTTTAAGGAGATAAATGGATTAAAAACCTCAAGATAAATCTTTTCTTTTCTTGAGGAAAAAAATTAAGTATATGAAACAATTGCTATCCGTTATGAGAAATGCTGTAGGTGAAAGGTTTCTAACTTTCTGACTGGGATAGAAGTTCAGAGTAGATTGCTTGTGTCACATGCAGTAAACAACAGATAACTGCAAGCATAAAGTAAGAAAAGAAATATTTGACAATATTGTATTAAAATTAAACAGAACAGTTCTTCATCTTGTATAGAAAAGTGCCTATCTATTGATTCTCATAGAGGTTTGCTGGTTTACATATGGCTTGTCCTGAGAAAATATCTCTTTGATTAACCCTGGGTGGTAGGAGATATTATTCATAGAGATTGAGCTGATCAATAGAATAAATATTTAACCTGCCTCATGATACTTGCAGCTTGGATGTTGGTTCAGTTTGTGCCAGAGAAAAGCTAGCTTTAGTGTTCATATCATGGTGTCTGAGAAGTTTGAGTATAGCCAAACTGGTGTAATGGTAGACACTTGGAAGCTGTCCTATGTTAGCTTATCTGCTGAAAGGGGAGCTGTTTACTAGAGCAAAACTTTTGCCCCTTGACAGTAAACAGATGTGAACTGTGATGACAAATACTTATATTGATTATTGATGATGCTTATATTTGTTTCAATTAAAATGCCCCAACTGATCAAAATGTTAAAAGAGAAGATTGGAAGGTTTATGAAGCAGCAATGCCTGTTTTTTTTTTTTTACCTTGTCGGATTTTATTGTCTGAGAAAGTCAGCCCACGTGAAGTTTGCCACTGTACCCATGTTTTTCCCATTAAAGCTGCTCCATGGAAGCAGGAAGCATTCTTGAGGGAGTCCAGTAGGGTGCACTAGGAGGCTACTACACATGCAGCTGCTGGGAAATTGCACTGCGATCAAACAACGTGAGGATTAATTGGTTTCCCCCCCCCCCCCCCCCTTTTTTTTTTTTTTTTTTCCTTTAAAGGTGACTACATTAAATTGGAAAACAACAGTACCATTTAAGAATGATCAAAGCTGTCATGTAAGAAATTGCAGGGAATTTAACATATTCAAGACTATATCACCATGCCGGATTGGACTGCTTTCCTCAGAGAAGTGTTTTAAATGCAATTTCATTTTGTGAGCACTCTACAGTCGCAGCGGAATCATTCATAATGTGATTGAGGTCAGTGATTTTGTCTCAAAGTAGGTCCCACTAATCACTCGGCTTCATGTGTTATTGGTTGTGAGGAAGACTCTAATTACGTTTCTACCCTGCAAAGGGGCTGGTTAACACAAAGAAATCTCATCTCCTTTTATGATGCATTCAGCCCAGCAGTTACTTTTGTTCTAAATTGAGCCTGGCAGCCTCCAGGGTGAATGACTGACGTGTCAGTGTGCTAACAGAAGCCAGAACCAATTCTCTTGTCTGACACCTCCTTTCCTTCTCCAAATATTAATGATGAGTGACCCAGCTGAATGAATGAAAAGTGCACGCATCCCTCATGGCTCTGTGCAGATGCTCAGTGATGACAGCAGGCCTTGCCCAGGAGAGGACACAAAACCATAAAGCCATCTGGTATTATGTAGTGAGCTTAATCTGTTCACTGACTTGGCCAAATGCTTGATAAATCAAACGATGACAGGAAGGGATTCATAATATTTATGCTTAAAAAATATAGTCAAAACATTGCAGGGAAAACTAGAAGTCCTAGATAAACTCATGTAACAATGCAAAGAATACAACTCAGATTTCATTCTGGGCGGATGGGCAAGAAAAATATAAAATTGTTTTAGATAAGAGCAATAAGCTATTAATTTGCTTTAATGTGTCTTCAGTTACCCCAGGACTGGTTTCAAACAGCACAGGGTACTGATGATCACCACAGACTCTTACAGCACTTAATCACAATTTCCTAAAACATCCAGAGAGCCAGTCTTGGAAGACATTACAGTCACTTGACATTTACTGGCTGATAATTAAGATTTGGTTGAATCAAATCTTCTGTCTATTCTTAGCCTGTATTCGTTGTTATATTACAGACTGATGGTAGTAAAGATATTGCATGACTGTTTGGACTAGGAGATAGAATGCATAATCAGTGAGTAGATTTCTTTATTTGATCATGTCAGTTTTATTTATTCCTTCAATAAAATAGATTCCCTTTGGTATCATACCATTGAAGATTTCCTGCTTAAATGTTTTTAGTATCTCAGTCAGCAATTCTGGCACAATAGACAACCAGAAAAAAATCCATACAAACATGCAATAGATTATTTCTCTTTGTGACATCTATATTCATCTCAAAGACAAAGCATCTTTTCTCACTACTTTTTGCATATTATCTCTTTTATTTCCAGGGCAGTAAAAATACTGCCTCTTTCCACCTTCAGTGCCTTTCTCATCTTTTGCATATTCTGTGCTGAATACCCTTTGTGTTTTCACAATACCCCAAAGAGCGGTGATTCTTTTGCATCCCTACAGGAGACTCCTGTATTCATGCACTGAGCACCTTCATCACTATTATGAACCTTCCCCCTACATAGCTTTTCTCTTTGCTTCCATACCACATGACGGGCCAGTCAGACTTACCTGGTTGCTGCAAAATCATTTTGCCCTGCACTTCAGATCCTTTTGTGTGGCCTCATTTGATTACCTCATTCAGTTCTTTCCCATCTTCCATATTCTTTCCTGTTTTCTCCTTGCAGTTCACCTCCTTTTTATTTCTCAGCAGCTGATGTCACTTACTTTGGCTGACCCTTTTTCACTTTGCTTGGCATACTTAGACTTAGATAACTCCTAACTTAGATAGCTCCTAACTCTAGGAGATAAATATCCAGTCTAAACCAGATGTCTAAGTTAGTGGAGAGAAAGGACACCTTCAGAGCACATTTATTTCATCCCAGTCAAATACAGGTATCTAAGTTAAGTGAGATGAATTGCCCTCTGGGTATTCTCTCCATTTACAGGGAGACATCTAGTTACACCTAGTCTATACCTTACAAGTAGAGGTTATTAAGGCAAGGTTGTTCAAGTTTACAAATTAAAACAACAACTTACAACAGATACCTGAATTATACCTGTTACATCAGTCCCATGAAGACAGGATTTGGCTGATGGCCAGGCCTGTCGTATACAGAGATGATTCAGGCCTGAATTTGTCTATGAGTTATTCAGAAGCAGCATGGGAAATGTTTTTTGTTTATATTGTTATCTGTTTGAACAGAAGCCTTTCACATTACAGTAGTAAAATCCAAAAATGGCCTGTAAAATTTGTTTTTCTGTTATTTTAGAACAAAATATCCATCAAAATATTTTAAGCTGGTAAGAATAGTATCTCCTTTCTTTAGTTTTGCATCTTAAAAATAACCAAGTTAATTTTTCAATAATTGCAAAGAGAATCACTCTCAAACTAGACCAATGCAAGATAAAACATGCAAGCTGATTTCCTTCCCTCCTTCCCTTCTTCCCCCTCTCCTTCCCTCCCTCCCTCCTTCCTTCCTTCTTCCTTCCTTTTCTATGCAGATAAAAAGCTAAATCACAGTTGTGCCACAGGAACATTTGTCAAAGTACCATAAAGAATGTAAAGCTGCACATCAGAGATTTATGGCAATTCATTGATCAGTCTTGCTGAAAAACAAGGAAGGTTTTTTTTTTTTTCCCCAGCTGTGGTTTGCTGTCTCATGGGTTGTCACTTCCAGCTTAATCCAGATGAGATGAGATGAGATGAGATGATGAAATCTTTAACTGCTAAAATATTTGATAAATGTCTTTGCTAATGTATGTTTTTTTCCAAATTTTAAAATATAATTATCTCATTCCAGTGGACAAAGGCATTAAGTCATTTCAGTAAAAAAAATTCCTTTCCCTTGGGCTATGTGATCTTCAGAGGTCCCTTCCAACCTCGGCCATTCTGTGATTCTGTGTACCAAATTCAGCTTTGAAACTCCTAGAAAGGGCATAATTTCTCTCTTTAGAAAGAGAATGTAGTAGCCCTGCCTCAACTGACTAGACTCCCAGATAACTCTCTGCTCTTCCACAATAGTGTTCCAAACAAACCTCTGGAGAAAACAACAGACAGGTCTCCAGGGCCTGGATCCAGGAAAGCAGATAGTTGTATTTTGCATTTAGAGTATTATGTTTCTGCAAAACCATTTTACTAGACTATTCTGTAAAAAAAGAAAACCATCATTTAATCTTTTAAATGCTTCATTTTGAGTTTTTTTATTTATTTATTTAATTTTTATTTTTAATAGATGACAGCCAGTGGGTTCTTTTGTAGTCTGTGCCCCCATAGTTTTCAGCCAAGGCAGTACTGATGCTGAAAACCTTATAGCAAAACAAGATTTTCTCACACTCGTGCATATAAATCCTATCTGTGAAAAATCATAGTAGGTGTGTGTACCTATCAATTCTTCTGGCTAGGTCACACTCTAAAAGGAAAACCAGACAACAACAACAACAACAAAAACTGGCAGGAGAACAAAGTTCAATCAGGGAAAGCTTTTATTACAACAGAAATTCCAGGTGCCACCAACAAAGAGAGATGGTATTAAATCAGAGTCAAATTATTGAAGGCCTGGCTGCATCATTCCCCTTTTGAATGTTAAGAGAATTTTTCTATTAGTATTAGATTTAGGGGGATGGGACTGGGGAGAGGCCAAGTTTCCATCTGCTAGGGCCAAATCAGAGAAACTGTGCAGACGGGATAGGTCTCAGCTGAATGGTAGAGGGCATGTAGATCTGTGATGGATGCATTTACATCATGGGATGCAATCCACTTATCCTAAGCACCCTAGAGATGCAGTCTGGGATGTTAGGACATTTTCACTGTCCACTGCCAAGGGAGAAAAAAAATAAGTGGCAGTAATTCAGGTGAGTACCCTCAGAATAGACTTAGCTCAGTTTCAAATGGTCTGAACCACTGGAGAACAATTTCCTCTTCTACTAAACTCATTTTAACTTGAATTATTTGGTCTACGAAATGACACCCTCAGACATGACTGTGGGACCAGCAGGGGCAGTACAGGCGTGCAGTGTGTGGTCATGGCTCTCTAATAGGGATCTCTATGAGCTATGCCTCAAGAAAATGCAGTCATGGCAGATACACTCAAATACTGGTAAAGAACAGAGAAACAGGAAAGGCAGAAAGAACAAGTTACATTGGTTATGGTTATGGTTATGATTAGGGTTAGGGTTATGGTTAGGTATAGGTTTACATTTAGGGTTTAGGGTTAGGTATATTGTTTGGATTAGGTTTTTTGTTATGGCTAGGGTCAGGGTTACCGTTAGGGTAAGGGTTAGGGTTATGGTTATTGTAATGGTAATGGTTAGTGTTAGGTGTATGGTTAGGATTAGATTTGGGGTTATGGGTAGGTGTATGGTTAGAGTTCTTTTTGGGGTTACGGTTAGGGTTATGGTTAGGGTTAGGATCAGGTTTAAGGTTAGGGTTACATTTAGGGTTAATGTTTAGGATTAGGTTTAGGGTTGGGGTTAGGGTTAGGTTTAGGGATAGAGTAGGGTTAGGGTTAGTGTTATGGTTAAGTGTTAGGGATCGGGTAATGTTTACGGTTATGGTTAGTGTTTAGGATTAGGGATATGGTTAGGGTTTAGAGATCTGGTTAGGGTTAGGTGTATGGTTAGAAGTCCTTTTAGAGTTAGGGTTAGGTCTAGGGTTAGTGTTAGGATTAGGATTAAGGTTAGGTATATAATTAGAGTTCCTTTTATGGTTATGGTTTGGGTCATGGTAAGGGTTAGGATTAGGTTTAGGTTTAAGGTTAAGTTTTGGGTTAATTTTTAGCAATAGGGCTAGGGTTAACATTAGTGTTAGGGTTAGGATTAGGGTTAGGGTTAGGGTAAAGGCCAGATTTAGGTTTAGTGTTAGTGTTAGGGTTTAGGGTATGGTTATTGTTATGGTTAGGATTGTTAGAGAGGGTTTAGGTTATGGCTTAAGGATACGGTGATATTTAGGGTTACGGTTAGGGTTAGGATTAGGATTAAGGTTAGGGTTAGGTTTAGGTGTATGGTTAGAATTCCTGTTAGGGTTATGGTTTCTGTTAGGTTTAGGGTTGGGATTAGGGTTAGGGTTAGGTTTCTGGTTAGGTTTTGGGTTACGGTTAAGGTTTAGGGTTATTTTTAATGTTAGGATTAGCGTTATGGTTATGGTTACTGTTAGGGTTATAGTTAGGGTGAGTGTTCAGGTTGTGGTTATGGTAATGTTTTGGGTTAGGGTTAGGCTTAGTATTAGGTTTATTGTTAGGATTAGGGTTATGGTTATGGTCACGGTTAGGGTTAGGGTTAGAGTTAGGGTTAGGGTTAGGGTTTTGGTTCGATGTATGGTAAGACTTCCTTTTAGTGTTACGGTTAGGGTCATGGTTAGGGTTAGAATAAGATTTATGGTTAGGGTTCCATTTAGGGTTAATTTTTAGTATTAGGGTTAGGTGTATTGTTAGGGTTCCTGTGTAGTTTTACGATTAGGGTTATGGTTAGGTTTAGGATGAGGTTTAGAGTTAGGGTTTCAGTTAGGGTCAGTGTTAGATTTAGGGTTAGGGTTACGGTTAGGGTTATTATTACGATTAGGTGTATGGTTAGATTTCCTCTAAGGGTTACATTTAGGGTTATGGTTAGGGTTAGGTTTACAGTTAGGTATATGGTCAGGGTTCCTGTTAGGGTTTGGTTAAGGTTAGGCTTAGATTTAGAGGTAAATTTACAGTTAGGATTAGGATTAGGATTAGTGTTAGGGTTAGTGTTAAATTAATGGTTACGGTTAAGGTAGGGTTAGGGTTAGGGCAAGGTTAGGGTTAGGGTTAGGCTTAGGGTTAGGCTTAGGGTTATTAAGTTTAGGGTTGGTCTTAGGTTTAGGGTTACAGTTAGGGTTCCTGTTAGGCTTACTGTTACGGCTAGGGTTATTCTTAGGGTTAAGTTATGGTTAGGGATATGGTTATGATAGTGGTTAAGATTAGGGTTTCGGTTATGGTTAGGGTTAGGGTTAGGTGTAGGTTTAGGGTTAGTGTTATGGGTAGGTGTATGGTAAGAGTTCCTTTTTGGGGTTACAGTTAGGTACATTGTTAGAGTTAAGGTTAGTGTTAGGTTTATTGTTAAGATTAGGTGTATTTTTAGGGTTCCTCTTAGGGTTATGGTTGTGGTCATGGTTACAGTTAGGATTAGGTTTACTGTTAGGGCTACGTTTAGGGTTAATGTTTAGGATTACAGTTAGGGTTAGGAATAAGGTTATGTTAGGGTTAGAGTTAGGTATAGAGTTAGGTTTAGGGTTAGTGTTATGGTTAGCGTAAGGGTTTGGGTCATGTTTAGATTTAGGGGTACGATTAGGGCTAGGGTTAGTTTTACGGTTATGGTTATCAGTGTTAAGGTTCTGTTTAGGGTTAGGTTTAGGTTTATGGTTAGGTTTAGTGTTAGATTTAGAGTTAGGGTTACCATTACGGTTTGGGTTAGGGTTATGGTTAGTATTAGGTTTATGATTAGGGTTATAGTTAGGGTTATTTTTAGATTTAGGGTTAGGGTTACTTTTAGGTTTAGGTTTATGGTTGGGGTTATTGTTAGGTTTAGGGTTATGTTTTGGGTTACGATTAGGGTTAAGGTTATTTGTATTTTTAGATTTCCTTTTAGCGTTACATTTAGCGTTATGGTCAGGGTTATGTTTAAGGTTTAATGTTAGGGTTAAGGCTACAGTTAGGGTTAGGGTTACAGTTACGGTTAGTGTTAGGGTTATTGTTATGGGTTTGGGTTAAGGTCACTCTTAGGGTTATGGTTATGGTTAGGTTTAGGGTTTTGTTTAGGGTTAGGGTTATGATTAGGTTTAGGGTTAGAGCTATGGTTGTGGTTAGGGTTAGGGCTAGGTTCCAGGTTTGGGTTACAGTTAGCATTAGATTTAAAGAGAAATGCTTTCTTCCACACAATTTTTTGCTGCTTATCAAATATTAATTAGTCTTTAATAATTTAAACATTAAATGTAAATATTAAATTTACATTTAATATTTAAATACTAAATATTAATTATTCTTTACGGGCTGGTGACATTTCAGGAGTCAAAAGAATATATCAGTTATTTTCAGCTATGAAGAGTCTATTTGGATTTACATATTAAAATATTTTATTTACTGGCATGATGAAATCTGAGAACCTTTAATGAAAGACAGCAATTTAGGGACAGAATACTAAAACCAATAAGGAGGGGAGGAAAGAAAAAATACTGCATTAAAAAAAAAAAAAAAAAAAAAAAAGATAAAAGAGGGTTGTTATTCTATTTTTAAAGGAGTGGACGCACATGATCAAAAATCCAGCGTGGATTTAATGTTGGGTATGGGAGAGAGATAAGGAGCTTAAGCCCTTTGCATTAGCGCCAACTGGTGCTGTGCATGCACGCCTGTGACATCGGCTGTGGAACTGCACAGCCCTTCTGCTGTGGCTTGGCCATGTGCCAGGGAGGGAAGGGAAGCAAGCAGTCAGTTTGTCAGGTGGGCACACCACAAACTCTGGCTTCCAAACTTGCCCCATAGGTTAAGTAAAACTAATGACAGCGTACCTGTGACTGGCGTAGCTCTGAAGTGCCATCCTTTTCCTGGCAGAATTAACCCTTCTGCTGGGGAAGGGGTCCTACCTGAACTGGGGGTTGATTTTGTTTTTTATTACATTAAAATCAGTACAAAGGGCACTGGGAATATTCTTACTCAGGTGGACAGCAGGTTATTTCAGATATATATATATATATTCTGTTTATTTCTAAATAAAAGAAACCATACTTCAATCAAGAGAAACCCCACAAAATTAAACAAGAAAACATCCCTACATAAGAACTGGACAAAAAATGTTAAAAAATATTCTTTAAGTTAAACTAATGCAATTGTGGGAACAGAAAGAGTATCATTCAAGATAGAGATGTCTTAATATTTAGTGTCCTCATGCTAGCAAAATTCTAAACAATAAATTCCTAAGAATAAGATTTCTGCTTGAATAACGATTATAGGAGCAGGATCTGGGTCTCTCTGCTGACTGTGCTAACAGGAGTGTCAGCTGTGATTTTGGTCCCTGTGATATGGTTTAGATCCAAGCTGAGTTTGATATTTTTCCAAGTCAATTATGAATCATCTGAGAACCAAAGCTGCCAAATGAAATTGTTCTGAACTTGAAAAATAAATTGCCTGTATATTTAAGAAAGAAGAGAAATTTGTAATTTTTAGAAGTTGGGAAACAAATTTATTTTGTGGTTCTAGTTATTGATAACAAGATATTCAGATATTATGGAGAAGAAGGGTCAGATAAAGAGAATTTGAAGCAGAGAGGAAGAAAATAAGCAGTTGAAACTTTTCATAGGCCAATTATTGTGTAGCATTTCAAGTCATGTTTATGAAAGAAAAGGAAAAAAAAAAACACAAAACAAAGAAACAGCAACAACAACAAAAAAATCAGAACTGCACTGCTCTGAAAATGATACCTTGGGGCTTTGAAGTATGAAAGAGATGAGTAGCTTGGGTTTGCCATAGAAATACAAATGAATTTCTGAGTCTTTCCTGGCCATAATCTAGGGGGTAGCATCCCTGCTAGTGGAAGGGGGGGGTTGGAACTAGATGATCTTTAATGTCCCTTTCAACCCAAGCCATTCCATGATGATATTCTATGTTAGTTTCTTTTATGGCACTCTGTTTTCCTACCTTGGGGTTCATTGTCAGCACAACTGGAAAAAATAATATGTAAGGCTAATGTTAACAGATTCTAAACACGTGCATCTCTAACTAAATAAATTTAACCTCATCTAGCTACATCAGTTTAATGAGATGAAAAAAAATAGGCTTTCTTCTTACCTACAGTACAACTTTCACCATCTGCAGCAGTGATGCTGCAAAGCAGGTGAATTATGGTACAATACTTGTTATTCTGAACATGGACTAAGTGACTGAAAAATGTATTGAGAGATTAGTAGATGAATTATATCCTGTTTACATTTTTTTTACATCCACAAAGATAAAGATCCAGTTTTATCAAGAGCTGAGGATGCTGAGAATAACAGATGATCTATCCCAGCTGAAGGAAGTGATAAATTGTCTTTTGGCTTCAGCAGGGTAACATTTTTACCTTAGATGTTTTTAATGAATTTGTGAAGTTTATGTTTTTTTTTGTTCTTTCAATGGAAACAAAAATGCAAGGGAAACAGATAAATTATATTCCATTTGTAATTCCATCTATAAACCCATTGCATCTACTGCATCTTCATTTTATTTCCTTCATATGATATGCATAAGGAGAGTTTTATTGATCTCCTTTTTATCATTCTCTCTGTATTTTCCTGGGAATAGATCTACTTCTAAATCAGGCAGATATTGCAACTGTCATCAAATATTTAATGATTTTTCTAATCCTCATGTCTTGAAATAATACTGAAAAAAAATTATTTGTCCATTAGTACAGTATTGTTTGTTCAGTGGCAGAGGTAAAGTTTAAATAATGCAACTGTAGCAGAATTTTAAGAGATTTTAAAAGATGTAATTTGTCACAAGTTGAATTACTAAAATATTATTTTAAAAGCCATATTTATTATAATTTTTTCACACCTCCTTACATATTGGACTATGACGCATATTTTTTCCTCCGTCAACAAAGTTTATTACTATTTAATTTTTTCATCTTTTATCATAAATAAAATATAGCTATTTCCCTTCAATTTCTATATAACCACGTTTTGTTCTCATCAGATTTACCTATTATTCATGGAAACATTTCCTAGTATTAAAATAAAGAGATTTTCAGATATCAATCAGTTTATCTCACATGAAATTGATAGAAAATACAGTTCAGGATGGCTGCATTAAACTAAATCACTCCTGTCCACAGTATGCTTTGTACTAATAGCTACTCATTTACAAATTCATGCTCTGCATTGAAGAAGAACTAATTATGCCGGTAATATCCAGGTAAATGTGCCAAGTTTACGGCAGTGATCATGCTATTAGTAGAGGGGGAGGCAGTGCACTCCAGTAGCAAAATTGATTTATGTGCAGATACCAATTTTCTCTTCAGCACACAGTAGAGAAAAGCCAGTTTTCACAGCCCCAAAGCCAGCCAGTTCTATCATTGAAAGGCATTTTTTGTCTCTGTCTTTTGAGACACCCCTTTGTGTTTTTTTTGAGGAATAAGAGGTTTACAGATAAAATATTATTTCAGAACTCAGGAAATTTTGCATAGACCAAAAAGATGAGAAATCTACATGAGGTAGGATCGTATCCTTACAATTAGTGGATTATTCCTATTTTGAGTAAGATCCATAAATAAGGATGGATTCCTGTTGGGACAAACTTTTGATTTGATCTTTAATGTCATTATTTCATAGACTGTCCATGAGAGCTTCTGAGTGAAAATGAGATATTTCTGTTTTTCTGTTCCTCCATGTCCACGGCTGCTGACCAACTTTGGTTTGGTGTGACCAGTTTTTTTTCTCCCTATAACAGCAGTGAAGATGCTTTGGTAGTAACATTCCTTTTGAAGGAAAAAATAAAATAAAATGTTGGCGTGCCATAGGAATCCGTGTGCTTCTAATATATTGGTTTTGGAGGTAATGAACTTTGCAGCATACCTTGTAAGTTTTTCATTAAAGTCCCTCAGTCCTAGTTGTAAGATCATCAGTTTATGGAAGCTGAGAAGACCGCACATGGACTTGTGCTGTTTAGACCTGCTGAGATATTTGTGTGATGATTTTCAGCTGAACTTATTCAGTGAACAACTTTTATATGCAGGCTGTAGGTTGCAGAGTACGTGCTCTGCTCTTCCAAACACAAAGACTGAAAGGAGCCACAAAGATACCCAGAAGAAGCAAACAAAGGCCGTGCCTGGCAATCTTGTCTAAGATTTATGGGGATGAGGTAAGCAACATTCAGGGTCAAAAGATCCCACTGTAATAATTATTTGGCTCTGACGGTGAGCATTAAAAGTCCTGCACAAAAAACAGTCTGTCATTGCCAATCAAGAGGAACCCAGGGGACATACTGAGGGCTCTGTAGCTGTTGTCACTTGCCCTCTGATCTGCACACAAGGAATCCTGGACAAGCAGCTTGGACACATGTATATTGCTGCCTGTAAGTGTGCTGGTTTGAGAAGATAATTCAGAGGAAAATCATGAGTAGGTCTGGCTTCAAATCCAAGGCATTGATTCAAATCAATTTTTTTGTCTTTTCCTTAATCTTTGTTTCTAGAACTGGTTTCATAAAAGCAACCCTCAAGCAGAAAAGAAACACTAAGAAAATGAATGTGGAGGGTTAAAACTTGGCAAAGTTAGAAGCAACTGTTCCAACTATTGAGCTTTGTTAATGCTTCATTAATGACTATTTTCACTACTAGACAATGAAAGATTCTCGTTAGCTCATTTTCATGAGGAGTCTGTGGCTTTAAGCTTGATTCCAAAATTTTCTTCTCAACTGCCACTCATATTTTTGGGCAGCACTGTGCTAAACAAGATCCTGTACAGAACTACCTTAATAACTGACTAGATTTTATGCATTCACTTGGTGAACATTAATTTAAGTATCCCAAAATAGATCAAAATCAATATCAAAGTTAGTAATGGTATGTCCTTCCTAATTAAAAAGTTTTTGTTTTAATTTAGCCTACTAAAACTTATGGAAAATAAGTTCACAGCAGGAATTGTGGTGGTCTGCAATGTAAAACTTCCTCAGACTATTTAAGTAACACTCAATCAATGAGTAATATGCATACCTTTCTTAAAAAGTATATGATATAAGAATCAGCACCTCCATGCTTTTAACTAAGTTATTGATATTGTTTCTAATTTATTATCATTAAACTGTCAGGAATCTACAAAGCATGAAAATGAATGCTATCAAAGATGTCTGTAAATGCACTTCAGATGCTGATAATGCATTATGTAGAGGTCTTTGTTCATCACAAAATGCACTTTTTGTGGGCTGTGCTCCACAGAAATTCTGTCTCAGCAACTAAGTCTACTTTGAATCGGCAACCAAAAAAATCCATTTCAGTGACCATACTGAAGAACATTTCCAAAGATGGGGCACAACTGGATTTACATTCTTCCCAGCAATGCATACTTTCTTTAGGGGGAATTGTCAAATAACTGTATAAATTTACATTCTGGTAGTGGTTTATTTATTTATTTATTTATTTATTTTTTGTCTCTTCTTCATTACATTTGCCTTTTAATGAATGAACCTCTAGAGGTTCAAAGAGCTCTTGAGAGATCTCAAGGCCATGGTCTAGCCAATGCATGAACACGGAGGGGTGAGGGAGAGATTGAAGGAAAAGAAGGGAGGGAGGGAAAGAGACAGAAAGGAAGGGAGGGAGGGAGGGAAGAAGGGTGAGAGGGAGGGAGGGACTCCAATGCTTTTTTTCTTAATCTTTCAGGAAACAAACAAACAAACAAACAAACAAAGCACATCTTTTTTCTGCCTTTTGCTGTTAGACTTTTTTTGCCTCTCCAGTTTCCAAAAACAGTCAATTCTTTTTGCTTCATTTCCCCCACTCCGCCCCAGGAATGCACATTTACCCAAAGGTAGCATTATGGACCCAGAGAAATTCTACATTTCTTATCGCTTATTTGCTGTGTGAAGCCCTATTTCCAAATGCAAGATTTACTATCCCTCCTTGTCAGACAGTCTTGATTACTGAGTTAGAGAAATTGATTCATGAGAAAAGGTTAGGGAGCTAAATACAAATAACTTGGCTGCACAATGACGAAGACAGATGGGAACATCATAATAGGCTTCAGACTACTATTGGGCTGAGAAGGAAGGGCCTCCAGGGAAAGGTATAAAACATAATCTGGCTCATTTTGAACCTTACAATTGTCACCAGAAACATTATGGTGAAAAAGGAAGCAGGTGGCCACTTTACACGCTCTTTTGAATTTAAAGAAGTCTCAGCAGAAGCACTTTGTCAGTTACAGGTTATCATAAGAGTGCAACACTTGCCATGCTCCTTTAGATCAAAGCTCTATCCAGCTGCGAATCCTGCCTCCTGCAAAGCCGTGCAGCAGTTGTTGTGGAGCTGAACAAATGTGCAGTGTTCCTTCCAGTCTTCCAGGTCTTCTTCCAGTCCCCAGCTTAGGGTTTTCTTTAGGTTTAATGATAGCCATGAGTTTAATAACCACAGATTAATTTAACCCTCCATTATTTGCCTACTTCTAAACCTATTAATAATTTTGGCATTGGGAGTGATGCGTGGAGTACAACTGTTTCCAACCAGGAGACTGTGTGTTCTGGTCTGTTGTGTTGAAAGATTGTTGTCCTTCCAGTTGTTCAGACCCTCTGTTTAGGTTTTCTTTCATTTTTCTCTTTTCCAAACCAAGTAATAATGGTTTATGTGATCTTTTCTCTTGAACTCTCAGTCTAAATAGCCATTCCACACTTTTCATTATCTTTACTGTAATCTTTTGTTTGTGGATTTTTTTGCCTGTTGCTGAGCAAGGACGACTTATTCACAGTGCCATAGTGTGACCCAGGATCTCTTTCCTACATAGCAATAGTAAATCATACTGTGCTTGTATGGATGTAGTTGTTTTGTCCCAGGTATCTTACTTTGACCACTAGATGTTGAAAATGTTATCCTCTGTCCCAGTTTAATATTTGTACATGTGCAGCAGGGAGAGATTTTACTTCACTCCCACCAAGTACAAAGAAAAAGTTTTTTCTTTCCTCCTCCAAAAATGAAGTTACATGGAGATGGTGAGTTTCAAAAGGGTAATTCTTGCCTTTGTTCAGGAGCTAAAGCCATTGGATAGCTGAACAAACAATAATTCCTATTTTCTGTATTCCTTCTCTGTCTGAAACAGCTTGCTGCTTCCAGCAGCAGTTGTAACATGAGGAAGAGGAGAGTGGAGTATATACACAGGTGGAAGAGAGTGAAAGATATAGTAGAGAAAGATGGCAAGACAAAGCAGTTCACTGCAGCAATGTTTTTGGTGAAACACGCACAGGTTGGTTTAGACTGTAGACATTGATAGGGTTAGAAGCTATTCAGCACAGATATAAAAGCAAAGTTCAATTAACCCCCTGTACACATTGCCTGAGTTTGCTGACAGCTTTGTCAGTAAGTGCACAGACCTTTCTTTTGTAATGAATATGACTTTAACCCAGGGAGTGGCAAATATTATTTCTAAAGTCTCTTTGAAAAAGCTGCTTTAGAACGGAAAGGACTTCAAGCTCAGTTTATGTCAATACCTTCCTAAACAAGGAGAGTCTGTAGAAGAACATATTCTCTCTAAAAATACATTTTTTTTTTTTCCCGAAGATATTGGCAAGATTAGAAGAATAGAGAAATCTGAGAAAAAATGCATTAGTATACATACATAGTTGTGCTTTTCAAAAACTGTCATATTATATTTAAAAGCTGAAGTTCAAGCAATTAACATACCAATACTAACATAAGCAATTAACGTACCAATACTAACATCTTAAACTATAATTTAACTGGGGCCTTATGACTGAGACACAAGATAAGGGAATATCAAGCCATCACTGTTCTTTAGAAAATGCAAAAGGGGGATGCAACTTTAACATGTCATAGTGCTCATTTCAATTAATAACATTCCAGTGGCTTTCCAGAAAAATCTCAAATATCAGAATTTCAATCCTTACATATGTACAAGACCATCTCCTACTGATATCTTTGTGAGATGCAAAACCCTAGCTGTGTGGAAAAGTTTCCTCAAAAGTTTCCTATACCAAATCATTGCAGAAAGTAAAAATATGTAAAATTGTTCAGGAAAATAACATTTCATGTGAAATCCTAAATGTAAATTATGAATTTAAACAGTCTTGATACATACTCATATTTTGCACTCATGCAAAAAAAATTATGAGCTTACATTGATAGCATTACAGTGGACATTGAAACATTTTCAAAATTATTGACAAATGACTTCAGGTCATTTTGTAAAAAATACTTTTATTGAGAGAAATGCACCTTAGCATTCATGGAGTATGTTATACTTTACTTTTTTTTTTTTTTTCCTTAATATTTTGGATTCAATTTTGTAATTAAAAGGAAAAAAAAATCACAGTGAAAAAACATACTTTCTATCTACAAAAATATCAGCCTACTGAGTGTTTAGTTGCTACCTCTTCTAACAAGCTGCTTTCTCTAAGTCTCTGTTTTCCTGTAATCAAATTTTGAATGGAGATCACTATTTTTTCATAATATGTCATTAGAGTCAGACAAAGAGATCCACTGTAATTTAATATGCTCTTAAATTCGGTGCTTTCTTCCACTATCTGGCCTGGTGGGGAAAAAGACAGACATATGCAGCATCAATTCTCTCATTTCCAGTTTCATCCTTTGCTTTGGAAGGGAATTTATCTCTACAGACCTGGATGTCATTAGTATTATGATTTTGATTGAGAATGCTGGATTAAGGAACTGATGTATACAAATGTTATTCTAGATGAAAGAAATGATTCATGAGTTATTTTTCTGTTTTGCTCTACTGGAGCAATTCCAACTCTCCTGGTTCATATGCAATATTGTGAAAACAAAACAAAACAAAACCAACAACTAAAACAAACAAAAAACCCATTCTGTATGCGAATGATCTCCTTTTGTACACATTATTTTAGGCTTTCATCATCTTCAGGATTCACGGACTATGTGGTAAAGAAAAAGCCTAAAAATTCAGTTGTATCCTCCATCTTTAAATCACTTGTAGTTTTATATACTGCTTCAGAAGGAAGTTCAGTGAAGCAGTCTTACAATTACTACTTTCATGTTACTGAAGCTACAATAAATGATGAAATACAAGTGATATTGGGGTATATTTATGTATGACGTACCCGTGGACAGCTTCACTACTTACCTTTTCTGTTATTTTTAAAGTTCTTTCTAATTTGCTGTATAATGATAGAATACCAGCCAATGAATGAGGTACGAGAAATCAATTCTCCATTATATCTCCACAATATCTTTGTCTATTGTATTTTTGCTCTAGACAAAATTGTGTGCTGTGCTATTTTTCTTGTGGATCAAGTTTACTCAATTCTTCTTTACAGCCAGTCCCTTAAAAAGTGTAGCTTATTTATCATCTTTCATTTGGATTTACATTGCCAACAGCTGCTTCTACTTACCCCACGGTTCAAGCGCCTGTATCTTGGTGTTTAAGTTTACCTCCAGGTATCTCATTCTGTCCATTTTCTTGGTGTGATATAATTTTGGGGTATTTGGAATGTATTTAGATTAGTTAAAATTACTTTTCCCAAATCTGTCTGCAAAACATACTCACTGTTCGTTTTCAGGCTTTCCTTTGTGTCTGCCAAAACCTACAAAAACTGTTAAGCTGCTGCTAGTCGGAGGGCACCACTTCACCCATTGACTTGTGCATTAAGAAGTTGAACCTTTCTGAGAAGCTCAGAACTTCAGCCTGGCTGATGATGACAAACAAAAATTGGTGTCAGAGCAAAGTGACTGTCTTTAAGAATGAAATGTCAAATTGCAGTAAGAGCAAATGTTGGTGAATGTATTGGGTCTGACTGAAAGAGCCAAGGAAACGTATCTTAGAGCACTTCTTTTAAAGCCAGGTTGTTGGACTTACTACCTTTCAGTGAAATCTGGAGAATTCAACATACAACAGTCTGCTAGCATACTGACCCTGGAGCCAGCTGATCTGAATAATCCCTGAGCTCAGAAGGTCTCATTTAATAACTTGCAGGACTAACAAGGACCAGCTGTGACAAAAAGCATGTCTCTAAAGTAAAACAAAAGAGGTTTATTCTTTCCAGGAACTTCCTGTTCTTAAAGACTATCCCTTAAAGACTGAGCCCTGTTTTCAGGGTCCAGCTTCACCTCAAGCAATGCTGGGCAGATCCACTTTGGCTTAATGTGTGCTAATTTGGCCGTAGCTTAAGGGAAGAGTCAGTAGTTTTGCTGCTGTAAAAGCAACTCAATCAGCTTCTCTTTTCTGAGACACAGGTAGAGCAGACATTTTCAAGTAAAAGGAAGTTGCTTGTCCATACTTACCTCTATGATATGCTTTTCTGGAGTGATCAAAGAAGCAATTGCCAGGAGCAAAAATCTTTATAGTTCACAATCCCTAAATGAGTCAGTAAGGATTTAGACTTTAAAATATTTTTGTTTGTTCAGTACTGAGGCAAAGTGTACAATATTCATAATGCGGAAGGAAACATTCCAGCAGCTACTTTGGTTGTTGCGGAAGGCAAAGGACAGAAAGTGAATCTGTGTGGATGTACAATGGTAAGGTTCAGAGCCTGAGGCTGCTGCTCTTGGTGGAGCTGATCCCAAGAATAGGATAATGACTGTGATTTCAGGGTCAGTAGTCTCCTTCTACTGCCTCTAATGGAAATCCAGGTCAGTCTTTGGGAGGAATCCATTTCTATTTGCTCTTCATGTTCTATATGAGCAATAGCTATCCCACAGAGGAAACTGTGAAAACCCTGTGAAAGATGAGACCTTGTTGAGGGGCAATACATTTCATCTAATGCAAGCTAATCTAAAAGGTCAGTATCTAACCTAAGATAATTATCTGGGCTCCTTATCATCAGAAAAATCACAGAGAGGGAACATTCTCCAAAAGGTGATCAATCTTGTGTACCTTGAACATCCATCTCAGGACAGAGTGAGCGAATTGACCCTGGAGATGGCTCTCTTTTTATTAAGTAATGAGACTGTTGTCCTAGGCAAGGTATTTAATTTCTAAATGGCTAAGAAAATTGAATCCCACATACTCCCTCTATTCAACAGAGCTTATTTTGTTGTGTCTGCTAGTTATGCATGTGTAACGTCTTCTTGTACTAGATGTTTTGGATATATCATTGCTTACACAATACTTAAAAACTGTATTTATATTCTGTCAATATTTTAAATTAAAATGATAGAGAATAACATAATTTATAACTAACATATTATAACAGTTTATAAATTTATAAATTCTTTACTTTTTATACTTTTTAAAGATAAACAAAATATTACTCTTTCTAAGCAACTCTTTTTTCCTGTCTTGTCCAATAATTTCAAAAACTCTGGAAGTCTTCAGGCATTTTACAAGCAATATAAATGGTACAAAGTGTTACAACCATAATATAGATATATACATATTTGGTCTTTTCTCAACAAAGCACATTTGTTTCTTTCTTTTTTAAATAGGTGTGATCCTCCCTTAGGCTGACTGTGTTGTGGTCAGAGTCTGTTTTGCCATTAACTGCAATAGGATGTGATTCTAGATAATCAGCAGAGACAGCCTGTATGTAGAAGGGTGGCTTATTGCAGGCAGCCTAATGTGGCAGCCAGTTCTGTGAAAAGAAATTTACTTTCTCTTGTTGTCTGCTGGCATATCAAGTCAGGTAAAGAGGCAAGAGTTTACCTGGTTTATCTGGTTTAGGTAGTGGGAGAGATGAAATGGTGCTACAAAGCTGTTTGATAGATGGGCTCATGTTTGGGGATGGTCACCAGCAAGAGATAAGGCAAATGAACAATCATCAGAAACCAAAGGCCACTGGAGACTGTATAAAGCCTGCTTAAACTTCTGTTTTTTTATGCCTTTTAAATAGTCAAACTGTAATCATACAGTCTCCCATAGAGAGTGTTCATCTGGGAAGTGAACAAGCTATGGTTGGAGCCCGGTGAGTAAGTATTGTCTGTTTGGCTGGGGTTTCCAGCTCTTGGGAGGCCGCAGGGGAAGTGTTTGAGTCCCAGAGCTCACAGGTAGGAGCACTGGGTGGTCAAAGGTGATGAGTCCTGGGCCTCACGTGTACCTGTATGTCTTAACAACAATGTGGTAAGTAGCTCAGAGTTGGTGCCAAATCCCATCCCATCCATCATATTGCATCATACAGTTATGAGCTATAAATAAAGGGCTTAATCCAGTGACTGGTGCTTCACAGGGCATCTCTGAAGACTTCAGTAGCACCATAGAAATGTAGATTTGGACAGGGAAGTGCCGAGGTAGAAACTATATCTAATCTGAGATTCATGCTCCATAAGGTGTCAGATTTTTGAACTTCTTTGACCACAGTGTGTGATTTTCTCCAGTCCTGTGCTCAGCTCTCTGAGACATGACTTTTTATAAGCACCCAACTGATACAAGAACACAAGTTCCATTGATTTTAAAGTGCTTGAAGTTACTGTCTATATCTTTTCCTTGACAGTAGGAAGGCTGGGGAGAGAAGGGGAGGCTGTTGCATTGGTGTCCCCGCAAATATTTGATTTTCTCTTTAAAACAGTAGTTATGACTCTCAGAGGGGGATAGTGATTACATTCTTGGAATGTGTAAGTTATAAAACTAGCCTTGTGGTCAGTTTAAAAATGTGCAAGAAAGCACTTGCATTCAGGAAAGTTAATCTTCAAGTTTCATTTCCTCTGGAGAAAAATATCAATTCAGAAGAGCAATAAAAGATAGAAAAGAATGAACCAGGTTACTGTAAGACCATGGGGTCATCACCATGTAATTCCAGACATTGTTGCAAAAGCTGGAATATTAAATCTCAATGGATGGAGAGATGGATGCAGGCCAAGGGTAGCCTACAGGGAAATAAGATTGAACTAATGAAATTTTGCTATCTCAGTAGTATGTAAAGAATGTCTGCAATTTTGTGCTCGCTAAAATAGTGTCTGGGTGATGTGAGAACAATCATAGGTAGAAATTACACTTGCCTACTAGATTCACATGAACAAGAATAAAAACCTATGTATGAAAGAATATGATCTGTAGATTTCAACAAGCAAGTTGTCTCATTTTTAATATTTGAGTATCTTCTGAGATTTCCTAACATAATGAGATTTCAGACTGGATTAGATGATGTCTTTATTTCCTTGAATCCGTTAGAACTGTTGGTTACTGTCTGATTTTCTTCTCTGTTCATATTTGGTTATGTGGAGGTTTTTATTGGAGTGGTTAAGACAACATATTTGACTACGTCTATTCTGGCAGACCTGTAAAATATACTGTCATTGAAAGATTAAACTATATTTTACAAAAGTTGAAATAACTTCTGAGAATTATCCCTGTAATTTTCAAGACAGGACTGGAACAGTTCATGTTGTGTTTTAGATGGTTCCCAGAATTTTATAGGAAAGAGACCTTGGGAGAAATATTATCCTAAGGCTAAAGATCACAGAATCAGAGAATAACTGAGGCTGGAAAAGACTTCTGGAGTCTAGACCTCTGGCTCAGAGCAGGGACAGCAGGATCACCTTGCTCAGGGCCATGGCCAGCTACCTAGTTTTACTATAACAGGCTTCCCCTGACCTTCACATCTCCAACCAGTTCTTCCTCTTTGCCGACATGAGGTTCAGCAGAGTTTTTTCCCTCACTATGTCCTCAGTTGCCTGTGTTAGGGAGTTGTCATCAACACACTCTAGAAACTTCCAGGATTGCTTGTGCCCTGCTGTGTTGTCCTTCCACCAGACAACAGTAGTTAAAATCCCCAGTGAGGACCAGGGCCTGCAAACACAGGACTTCTTTCAGTTGTCTGAAGACTGCAGCTACTTCGTGATCGCTTTTACTGATACAGGTCTGTAGCAGACACCCACCCCAACCTTACCCTTGCTGGTCTGTCTACCAATCCTAACTCATATAAACTGTTAGCTGGCTCATCACTCCTCCCTAAGCAGAGCTCCATGAATTTATTACCTATACATTTTTTGAACTTTCTAGAGGAGAACATAGCTAATGGCTTCTGTACACCTCCCTAACAAGTCATAGACATTTAAAATGGAAATGTAGACAATGTTTGCCATGCCATTTCTAGTGACTTGAAGGTCAATAATTCCCTTTCTTCCTGTCTTAGAGTGGTATTTCAGAGATGTCGATATTCTGATTTTGGCAAACTGACTGATATTGCTAAGACGTAAGTGAGACTAGACCTCAAGCCTCTTCTGCTAAAAGGACTTGATTCCAAATGAAATGCTACTCATGTGTACTGATAAACAAACAAACAAAACTATACCACCTAGCATATGGCGTGTTTTCTCTATGTTCTTGCACTGCTACTCAGTCTAGTATGGTATTCTTGAGTTACTTCAACCATATAAAATGTTATATATTATGATACATATCCTAGGGGTTATAACTGCAAATGGATAAACATGTCTCAGTTTGATCAAAATCACAGAATGTGTGTTCCCAGTGTTGTCTGCAAAAGAATTGAAGTAAATCCAATTTAAAACTCCATTGACTAGTTTGCAATAACAATTTTGGAAGAATGTAGGGTAGTGTTGCTACAATATACCATGCATTCATCTTTTTCTGGTTTTATGAGAGTGTGGTCTGCCATTTACCTTGAGTACAGAGTTCAGAACTGTGACTATTGACTGCGCTAGCCCCTTGTTCTTGCTATGTATATTGCATTTTAAATAGTTCTTACAGAGAAAGCCAAAGGATTCTATACAAATGGAGGATGTTACAGTTTTCATTAATTCTCTTGCTCCCTGCCAATTGTTCTGGAGCTTGGGATAATCTACGTATTGGGAGTTACATAAAAATTACCTGCACTAATAGGAAGAGGGAGGAAGATTTCATGCATCATATAGGATAACAAGAGTCAAATAGATAATCAAAAGTCCAAATTGTAAACATTTTCTTTACTACTTTAAATGAATGAAAACTTATAACTGTCGAGAGAGAAATAGGTACATTTTTCTGCTCCCAAACCATGGAAATTAGAGGCAAATGAAACATTAACATTTCTGATCTACAAAAAATAATCCAAGGACTATAGATGATTAATGGAATAATTGTTAACAGCCTGAAGAGACCTATTTGTTTTTTGGGTTTCATTTTTTCTAAGTGATTGGCTGCAGGAAAAGATAGGTGAAATCTACAGGGATGAATTTTGTAGTAATAATTTTCTACACAACCCATTATTTTAACTTGTATGTGGATGCTATGTAACTATAGAGAAGAGAGAAAGACAATGTTTTCATGAATTGCAGCATAGAAAGTAATGACCGATGGATACTTAGAGATGAGCACCTTAAACAAACAAGGAAACAAACAAACAAAAACAAACAGATCAGCTTTAAAATGCAGACTGTAAATAGATAGGACTGAAAAAAAAGTCTTTCATTGATTTTTTTTTTTTTTTTTTCCTTGTCCAAGTCTCTAGGTTTTCAAGGAGCCCCCCATTTCACTGTTTGTCAGGAAGCATTTCCAGTGCTTTCAGCTCATATTTTCAGTTCTAAAAATCTTCTCATCTTTTATTATTTTATTTTATTTATTATTATTATTTTATTTCTGGGCCCTCTTGTACCTTCCTACCTATGGGTAATTATTCTCTTCTGGTTCTTTAAGATGATTAAGATGATCACCTCTGACCAACATATGCTTGTAATTTGTGTTTCAAGTGTATGCACAAAACTACATTCCTGGGAGGGAGAGGGTCTTCCCTACACTTACCCAGACAACTGGAAAAAAAAGTCCTAACTGGACTTTATCCTTATTGGGAAGATTTTCCAAAGAAAGTTAGTTACCCTGCACAGAGGAAAAGCCCAACTCTTCCTTTGTGGCTTTGAAATTCACCTCCCTCAGTTTTCCTCTTTTTCTATAATCTGGCTGTGCTAAAGGACACCAGCAAGAGTCAAGTGTCACCTTGCAACTGGCTGGCAGAAAAAAATCTCTAAATGGAAAAGCGCAGTTTCACAATTAAACTTAAGTCTCCCTTTTTGCGATGTCTCATTCATTTCTCTTTCTATAGTTCTGCTTATATTATTTTGACAAGGACTTCTGTAAACTTCCAAGATGCTAACCTGAAACTGACAGGAATGGTGGCAAAAGTACTCAACACACAAATTCTTCTGACAGACTAACAGGAGACTGTCGTCTGCTGGAATCACCTTTCTTTTTTTCCCTGTGCATTTATTCTGTTCTGCCCTCCATACACACCTCAGTGACAGCCTGAGGGTGTCAGGCATAATTCTGCGAAGACACGGAGAAGGAAAAGAAAATGCCAAGTGTTAAGTCTATCCCATGACCTCCCAGCACTGTATAAACTGAAAATAGAAGTTGTGGGAAAATGGCCTGTTAGCTCCTTTAGTCTTGATATGTTAAATTGGTTTTCAAGTGTTTTCATAGCTATTCTGAAGAGTTATTGGCATTTAGGATATGATGCAGTGTCCACTGAAATCTATTAGACACTGACTTCAGTAGACTGAAATTTGACACTGGTTTTCATCATGAGACTTTTGTGTAAAAGCAACTTACTGATGTGCTTTTGTAAAGGATCAATATAAAACATTAATGACTAACGTACAATTAAGGAGACAAGGGGCATTCTGAAGTCTTTTGTATTTGAAACATAAATTCGGTAAAGCTGGATAGATGCCTTTGAGCTCAAATATGTGTTGTTATAGAACAATAAAAGAAACTTTGCAGTTACTGCTGTGATATCATTTCTTCTGTTACTGAACTGATACTGTTTTATGTTATTCTTCTGAAGAAAGTGTTTGCTGGTGTCACCAACCCTGACCATTCAGTTGTATTGTCAGTTAAGTCCAAGCAGTAAAGTTCAAGAGAAATACGGATAAACACACTGTGAAAAGTGTGTTGCTATGCAAAGACAAAATACTGACTTTGATAAAAACTGAATCACACTGCAGCATGTAGCTAATCCATCCCTTTGAATTTTTACCATTCTGATTGGTTCTTGTTCTAAAATGGAGACTCTCCACTTCAGAAATAGAGAGTTGAGGTTCTGCATCTTTATCCACTCAATCTGATGTTTGTCTTGTGGATACTTGCCTTCACTGCCACTTACTACACATGCTGAAGTCAGCTGTGTATGCACATGTCATAGAGACAAAATAAATAAAGGTAGATGTTAATAAACAAACTGATGATAATAATTATTTTTTTTAATGCATGAATTGTCTTATATTAGTTGATATTACTTCTGCTTTTACTTCTTCATTAGTTGGAGCTTGCATGGGAAGGATTTGTCATATGAAGTTGTCATATGACATTCCCCAGGTTTGAAAGGTCAAGTTTAATCTTTCAAACATCTGTGAGTTTATTTTCAGCACTTCAGTGGAAAATAAAATTCATTTGAACAAACTTGTCATATAAATAGCTTGCCGTACTGGAGATATGGATTCAAAGTAAAACTGGGGAAAACATAATCCCTACCTTGTAAGAAGAGCTAACAAATCCTGGCAGTCAGAAGGTGGCTGGAGTGGCCATGGCATTCTTAAATAGAAGCTTTTCTAAGTACTCAATAGCAGGCGTAGATTTTCAGTGCAAATAATGTGATATGCTCATTTAATAGTTTTATCTTTAATGTTAATATTACATTTCATAGTTTATGCCTTTGCAGGGAACTGCACAATGGAGGAAAGAGAGAAGTGACGCAACTCTCAGGTTCCCTGCAAAGTCTCAGCATGGGCTCTCAAGAAGTAGCTGGTTGCTTTGTAAAGGAGACATTTGGAATACCTGGCTTTTGAGCTGTCTGAATGCAAATTGCGCAATCCACACTAGCTAATGCTCAGGTGCCTGGGGAGCTAGGACACTGGCTTCAGTTATCTATGGGCAAGTTCCTCACAGCTGCTGACTTCAGTATAGTTGTTGCAGTTATGTCAGTTGTCAGAAGCTGGCAATAGTTGTGCAAGGTGTAAGCTGCATTGGGATATGCTGCCAAGAAGGGAATGGGCCCCATACCCTAGCCAACTGCCAGCCAGATCTTCCCTGTTTTCCTAATCTAGACCTTACTGTCCTTTGCAGTTGGTAGTTTGATACCAAGTATAGTGTCATATGTAGCAAACAAAAGAGACTTAAATGACCCCAGAAAATACAGGTGGCCAAACTTTTCAGAATAATAGGTATTAAATATATATATATATTCCCTAATGACTTACAATATAAAGTTGTCTCATGCATTAGCTTTTTCTTTCTTTTTCATTTTCCTTTTCTCATTCTTTTCATTTTCCTTCAGCTTCATTCCTACTTTTCCTGTTCCAGCTGTCACTCCAACTGACCAAAAAAGAAAAAAAAAATGATGGAAAGGGGTGGGTCTGGAGAGAGAGACAGGGATAGAGAAAAAAAAAGTATAGAATAAAAATATGGGAATATTTATATAAGAGGAAATACAAAAGAAGAAACAATGCATTTCAGAATCAAACTTCTGACGAAAAACATTAAAGAGACTATTAAAAATAAAATTTTAAAATAGTCTATTTTTAAATGAACAAAATACAAATAATGGAAAAAAAAAATCAGGTACTTCAGTTCCATCTTCATTACAAGGTTGTTGGATAATGGACATTGCCTTTCTTTTTTCTTTTTTTTTTCTTTTTAAACCAGGAAATTTGTTTAGATATCCAAAATTTAGCAGAAGGATTTGCTCCCTTAGGACAAAAATGTTAGTGGATAGAACAAGATTTACTTTGCCTGACTAATGAAGGAACAATTTTCAGCACTGTCCACCATGTAGTTACTATCTTAAACCTCCAGTTATTGCAGCTCATCTTCCTTTGAATCAGTTTTCAACAGGAACATCTAGCGGATTGTCCTTAATCTGTATTTATGCTCAAGCAGAACATATTGGGTTTTCTTAGATTCAGTTTGAAGTAACCACATGATATGGCAAATATTTAATTTAAGAAATCTTTGGGTTGATTCTTATCTCTTACTACTATAAATCAGGGATTTTTATTATTATTATTATTTTATTATTTTTTTAAGGCTGGTGGAATTACATGAACATAAATCCAGACAACAGAAGGAAGTGTTTGATCCTGCTGAACGTTTGTGACTTTTTCTAAGCAAGGATTTGGTATATAATCAGGAGCAGTAAGAAATCCTTAGCAGATACCTATTGTTCACAGTCCAACAGCCTTTTAGGTCAGCTGTTGAATTACCATGACTTACTAAGCAGTGGTATCTCTTCCATTCAGTGCCTGGTGTTGAGTGGTATGTTCCTGACAAGCAGAAGAAAATCCATTTATCTACTTTTCTTTCTTGATTATTCAGGAAATGTTTCCATTTTTAATATGGCAGCTGGCCATACAATACAGATGTTGGTAAAGTCTCTTTAAGCAAGTTATATTTTTGTAACTTTCATAAGGGTTGTGAAAGACAAAAAAAAAAAAATGCAGCAAATATATGAAGAAAAGAGCATTAAATCTGTAACTGGACAGACTCTGTAGGAGAGTGTCACAAAAAAGTATTAGAAAATATGCTATCATGTTTCTTGTTCCAGTCCTTTTGGACCAGCCACCTAGTGATAGGATTGCTGTTGTGAATTGAATGACATGACATGGGAGCTACCTGTCATAAAATAACTGTTTCTCAGAGAGCAAACAATTACTCTTTCACAATTCTTCTGAGGCCAATTTTCAAAAATCCTTCAGAACCCGATAAGTGGCCATAGAGTTCTGAGTTAAAAGAGACATTCAGCTCCTGAGAGTAAGAAGTTTTTTGGGTCACGCTTGACTCTACAACAGTGTTTCTCAGACTGTTTTGGAGGATCAGCTAATACTTTTGACAAAAAAATAAAAAAGAAAGGTGTCCACATTTTCTTTTTTTTTTTTTTTTAAATTTAATTTAATTTAATTTTTATTTTTCACTTGTATGTGTGCAAAATCATTGTATTTCTTCTCTCCTTTCTTTTATATGCATATATATATATATATAACATATATATTACCATTGCTCCATGGTAGAAACAAACTTAGAGGGCAGGAACTGGTGCAAACCACACCTTTATCTCACCGAAGATTAGAACCTTAGTCCTGAATCTTTTTTTTTTTTTTTTTTTTTTTTTTTTCTCCTCAGTTTGATTTTGTGGTTATTTCCAGGGTAAACTGCAAGAGAGTCTGGCTGGATTCTTTCTATTTTAACAGCCAGTGTAGTTTTCTGTTCTTCATAAATGATAATAAATGTAACTGGGAGGACTTCTGAGGCTCTACAACTAGATTTTCAGTGGCTGAATAAATAGTGCCCTGAGAATTTTTTCATTGTCTTCAAATGCCATGATATCACTTTGACTTTTAAATGTAAACTTTCAGATTAGTGGGAAGAGTTTTAGCCAAAAGATTCTCATTGACATTTGTGGCAGTTAAAAAGCTGAATGCTTTTCTGCTGAATTAAAATTTACTTCTATCTCATGGACTATGAAACCATACGGTAAAAGTCAGAGGAAGTGTTAAAGCAAAATACACTTTCAGAATTCACTCTGTAAAGTTCTCCTGCAACAGACTCAGGTATTTTCTGGACTCATTTTGTGCAGTCCTAATAGTTTAAAACCTCATGGCATTTGGACCTAGATTTACTTAGTTTTCAAAGATTTACTTAACACTTCTAATAATAATATCTAATAATATCTAATAACTTCTGTCCAGTAACAAAGGGTGCCTTTTTGCAAGATACCTCTGATTTTGAAAAGCATTTATGCTGAACGGTGGAGAACCTGTAGAAATACAGCAGCTCCTTCATCAAATGTATTTTCCATAAATTCAGCGTCATTTTCTATGGATTTCTGACAAAGTGGTCAGACCTACATAATCTGTTTCATCTGATCATGTAGGTTTTGCCTGTCTCTGAATTTTAGTAATTCATTGGCAGGGGGTTCCTTAGTCAGCACTGTGGTATGTCATTGCTTCCTTTTATTTCACTATTAACAGTGAGGCAGTTAACCTTTTCACAGACATTAAGCTTTACAGATTCATATACATTTTTAAGGTCAGAGGGACTGCTGTGTTAGTCTATGTTGACCTTTGTTGCAAGAAGTATTCTTTGTTACTTGTAGAAGCTGGAGAACTGAGTTCCCTTACTTCTCAAGGGCAATATGAAAACTCCCCTGACTTTGTGGATCAAGACTTCATGTCTGCATGACATTTTTCCTTGAACTGTGTGTAGAAACATGTAAGCTTGTTTAGGTTTTAAGGCAATCACCTCAATAAGATAATTCACTGACAGATGCTGAGAGCTAAAGGCCAGAAGGGAATGTCTGTTTTCAAAAGATCTTTACAGGTGGAAAGGGACTTTGGGGGGCTTTTTCTGTAAAAGAGACTGGTTGAACACAGTGTATGTGTTATTTTCGTTTACAGGAGCTACAGGGCCTTTCTGGGCTCAGCTGGTAAACTTGGCCAGACTGAAGGAGAACTTAGGAACATACCTTCCCAGTGTGAAGGGTCACCAAGGCCCACATGCCCCACTATCGCTACTGTAAATAGGACTGGTGAGAGCAAGACCTACTGAGCCCTGGCCACACCAGGGTGTTACCTCATTATTCCATTATTTTTTTCCCCTGCATTTATGATTTGTCGACAGGGACATGAGCTCACAATTTCTTCTCTTTAGCACAGAGTATGCTCAGTCTTCTGGTATTTTCATCCGTTTGAAAGTGCATCTCTTCTGCCCAGTTGTCTACCGAGAACAACTCACAGCAGATGCTGGAGTTTCTACTTGAATAGTCTAAGTGCAACATGCAGGATTCCCTTTGCTGCTATCAGCATTGCTGTGTGTCTCAGTGTGTGCCTCACCTCTTCTCCTTTGCTCGCCCATCTTCTCTGCAATGTCTTTGTGAAGGAAGTTTAGACATAAGACCCATGATTCTTTGCTGGTTGGTATTTGGTGTGAATCAAACAGTGCTGGGAAAGATCTCAGGAATGTTTGTGAAAAGCATTCAGTAGCCATCTTAGTTTGCACTCCTTTCCTTCCTTTAGTGATAAAGGGATCTAATACTTAAATAGGCAAAACTAAAAGCTGTTGCTTGCCTATGTAATTAACAGATCAAGTGTAGGTGTCCTTTTTGCCTCTAAACACATCGTAGCTCCGCAAACGTTCTAACAACTGAAAGACAGATAAATGTTTAACCTGTACTGAAAGTCCCTATGCTGTTGCTATTTAATAGGACTCAATTTGGCTTTCAAAAGACAGGTGTCCAGCACCATGTGAGATTTCCCGAGATACCTATAGCATCAACACAGGGCTGGCAGGTGGAACACATGAAGTTGTGAAGTTGTACAAGTCCTGTATGCCCCATCCCTTGAAGTGTTCAAGACCAGCTTGGACAAGGCCCTGGGCAACCTGATCTAGTGGGTGCTGTTCCTGCCCAGGGAGGGTGGTGGTGGAACTAGATTTTCCTTAACCCAAGCTGTTCTATGATTCTATGACCCATACCTTCTGGAGCAGCAACTGAAGGCCAGGTGTGATTACTGAAGGCATCTCAAATGACTCTAAATGCATCTGGTTTGGCAGCTGTATTGAACCTAAGTGACTGAATGCAAGTTAAAATTAGTATTTTCAATGTGATAAAATCAAATCACCTGCAGCAGTGGCAGAATTAACTTCATTTCAAAAAACAAATCACAGAATCACAGAATTAATGGTTAAGGATGGAAAGGACCTCTGGAGATCATAACCCCCCCCCCCCCCACACACACACACACCAAGCAGGGTCATCTAGAGCACACAGCACAGGATTACATCCATGCTGGTTTTGAATATCTCCAGAGAAGGAGACTCCACAACCTCTCTGGGCAACCTGTTTCAGGGCTCTGTCACCCTCACAGTAGAGAAGTGTCTTCTCATATTCAGCTGTAACTTCATGTGTTTCATTTTGTACCTGTTGCCTCTTATCCTGTCACTGGCCCCATCCTCTTGACACCCTCCCTTCAGATATTTGTACGCCTTGATAAGATCCCCTCTCAGCCTTCTCTTCTCCAAGCTTAACAGGCCTGGCTCTCCGAGCCTCTTCTCATACGACAGGTGATCCAGTCCCCTCATCATCTTTGTAGCTCTCCGCTGGACTCACTCCAGGAGCTCCATGTCTCTCTTGTATTGGGGAGCTCAGAGCTGGACACAAAACTCCAGGAGTGGCCTCACCAGTGTTGAGAAGAGGGGGAGGATCACCTCTCTCGACCTTCTGGCAGCACTCTTCCTGATGCACCCTAGGATACCATTGGCCTTCTTGGCCACAAGGGCACATTGCTGGCTCATGGTCAGCCTGCTGTCCACCAGGACACCCACGTCCTTCTCCACAAAGTTGCCTTCCAGCAGGTCAGCCACCACCTGTACTGGTGTATGGGGTTATTCCTCCCTAGATGAAGGATCCTGCACTTGCCTTTGTTGAACGTCATGAGGTTCCTCTCCATCCAACTCTCTGCCCTGTTCAGGTCCCTCTGAATGGCAGCACGGCCCTCTGGAGTAACAGCCACTCTCCCAGTTCATGTCATCAGCAAATTTGTTGAGGGTGTAGTCTGTCTCTTCATCCAGGTCATTGATGAATAAATTGAACAGGACTGGAGCCATTACTGACCCCTGAGGGTCAGTCACTGCTAGCTACAGGCCTCCAACTAAACTGCACTGCTGATCACAACACTAAGCTCTGCCATTCAGCCAGTTCACAATCCACCTCACTGTCCACACATCTAATTCACACTTCCTGAGCCTACCTATGAGGATGTTATGAGAAACAGTGTCAAAAGCCTTGCTGAAGTCAAGGTAGACAACATCCACCGCTCTCTCCTCATTTACCCAGACAGTCATCCCATCATAGAAAGCTATCAGATTGGTTAACCATGATTTTCCCTGGGTGAATCCATGCTGATTACTCCTGATCACCTTCTTAGCCTCCATGTGCTTGGAGATGACCTCCAGGATGAGCTGTTCTATCACCTTTCCAGGGATGGAGATGAATCTGACTGGTCTGTGGTTTCCTGGGTCTTCCTTCTTGCCCTTTTTGAAGACTGGAGTGACATTAGCTTTCTTCCAGTCCTCAGGCACCTCTTGTGTTCTCTGTCACCTTACTGAGATGATGGAGAGGACTAGCAATAACATCCGCCAGCTCTCTTAGCACTCATAGGCGTATCCCATTGGGGCCCATGGATTTGTGGGTGTCAAGTTTGCTTAAATGATTGATAACCTGATCCTCCTTGACCAGCGTATCAACATTTGATAGTGTTAACCTCTGGTAGTGTTAAGCTGTTTCCATCATTGCTCTCAAAGAAAGATGAACTTCAGTTGCCTGCTAGTTACCATCTGCAAGAGGTTGTGAAAACAAGCTTTTGGTGTGTAAGTTTAGAAAACAAAGCCACCTCTCTTCTCCTTTTGGTTTAATAATTTTCAATGGCTCCATTTATTTTGAATCAAGTTACAGCAGAAAACAGTTTTGCTACTCGGTATCTTTTGAGTGCACTCTGTTTTTGACTGAGTAAATAGATGAAGCTCTCAAACAGCCTGAATTTTTTAATTGAAAAAAAAAAAAAAAAAAAGACTAGAGGCAAAACTGAGAGGCAACAAGCTTCTTCATGTTTCATAATATTCTCAGAATATCATGAAATATAGGGATGATGTCCCAAGTTTTCAAAGAAAGAAAGTAAACTGGAAAATCCTAATGAAATTGTTATATCATCAAGCACAGTTCATGTTAGTATACTTTACTTTGCTACATAAGTGCTTGTACTGTGATGGAGTACCAGTGCATTTTGCTGAACAAGCTGAATGTGCTGCCTTAGGATAACAGGCTGACCTCAGCTTTATTCAACTGCTTTGCTTTCAGATGATTTCTGATATTTCAAAGTGGCTGGTAGAATCAAGCCAAATTCACAACCTCAGTCATTCAAAATGATATAAATTCTGACTTATTGGTTTAGAATGGATGTATCTGAGAAAATTTCTGGAAAGTACCAAATTGTTATGGTAGATGAAAATGATAAACTTTTACAGAGAACATGTGGTTTTATGCCTGCCATGTGTGGAAGGTGACATGAATGTTCATGAAGAATTCACCTATAGATTTTACTAAGTGCTGATCAGTGGATGTAACCAAGTCAACATTGAAAGACTTTTTATTGTGTCTACATGAGGGAACTAAACACTACAAGAAGTAGTGTGGTGATACTAGATAATTAATAGCAGAAGCTGCATCCAGCTCGTAACTGACAGAGTCACATGTACTGGGCGACGTAGTCACATGTAGGGTGACGTAGTCTCATGTAGGGTGTAGTCACATGTAGGGCAACGAAGATGGTGAAGGGCCTGGAGGAGAAGACATTTGAGGAGTGGCTGAGGTCACTGGGCCTGTTCAGCCTGGAGAAGAGGAGGCTGAGGGGGGACCTCATCGCGGTCTACAACTTTCTCGTGAGGGGGAGTGGAGAGACAGGTGACACCAGTAAACTCTGTAAACACCAGTGATATGACCTGCAGGAATGGGGTTAAGCTGAGGCAGGGGAAGTTTAGACTGGATGTCAGGAGGATGTTCTTCACCGAGAGGGTGGTTGCATACTGGAATAGGCTCCCCAGTGAAGTAGTCACTTCACCGAGCCTGTCAGAACTGAAGAAGAGATTGGACTGTGCACTTAGTCACATGGTCTAAACTTTTGGGTAGACCTGTGCAGTGCCAGGAGTTGGACTAGATGATCGTTATGGGTTCCTTCCAACTTGGGATATTCTGTGATTCTGTGATACTGTTATTGCTGTGGGCATGATTTGAGTTAGGCTTGCCTAGAGAACATTGAAAATAATACTATACTAAGAACTATTTATGCAACTGGTAATGAAATCACATATCATTGGGAAATTGTTCTAAAGAAGAAGCTATATTAAAATGAAAAATTCCTGTGCGTCTTATCAAGAGACATGATGTGTTACAAAGTGCTATATCATAGTGGTGATGCTATGCACACCAGCTGGCATCCATATCACCCAACCAGTAAAATAGATTTCCAGTAAGGAAGTATAGAGTTAACCAACCATGTGGACAAAGTAGGAGTTAAAAAATATTGTAAAGAGATATGAGAAAATGAGAGCTTGAGAACAGGGTATAATAGTTCAAATAGGAAATGTTTACTTGCTTGGTAGAAAATGAGCTCTAAACATAGTATATAGTTAGACAGACGCACAAACAGAAAAGTGAATCAGGGAGAGTAATAAGCCACGGAAAACTCTGCAAAGGCTGGATTTTCATCAGCAGAAGATCATTCTTTATGAAAACAAATCACTTCAGTCTGCCCAGTCAGGTGAAACGCACAATTTACTCCAAAAGCAAATCTACCGAGAGATTTTACAGCCAGACCTAATGAGGTTCCCCAAAATCACTATTAAAAAGATGAAAACATGTCCCCATTAGGCAAAAGGGTTCTGGAAGTACCTTTATGGCTGTGAATTCCACCAGCATCTCTCCCACTAGTATTTGAAGAATCTTAGTTTGGACAGTGCTCAGCTTCCTGAGCCATGAACAGAATGAGGTTTACTGAATTCAGAAACACCTTAATTTTGTGCAGCCAAACCAAGTGTTACCTGGTTTCCAATGCAGTGAATTTGGTAGATACTCTAGCATAGGTAATCAGTAGCATAAAACAGTTGAGATTCTTCATTCTACATTGCATCCAAAGGTGGTTTTCATCCACCTGGTGCATGTGTTGGTATATATTCAAGGACAAAACTGATCACCTTCTACTTAGGTATGCAAGATTGGATATTGACTTCAAGAAAGCCAAGGCAAAGACCATTATCTGTAGCTTTTCAGACTTATATATCTTTCTCATGCTTCCATAAAAATGATTTAATGAATAATTTTATTCTATGACTACATTCATCCATTTTTAATAAAATGAGCATTTATTCCAAACTTAGCAATCTTCAACATTCTGTATTAATTCTGTACCTAAATTTTGGAGTGTTTAATGTCCTAACTCATCATTTGACTAAGCTTACTGAAACTATTGGCTCAGTTATGAATTCATTATCTTTTATTTCTCACATATCTCTGATATGCAAATTTTTATAGCAATGAAATATGTCTGACCGCTTTGCTTTCAGTTAATGTAGTATTAATTTAACAATGAACTTCATTACATTTCTGGATACCTTTTTACTTACAGTAAATTAATATTCAGGCTTGCTTGATAAAGAGTCCTACAGTTACCTATTTTTTTTCCAGATCAGTACAGATATTAAGATATTTTGTGGTGGCACATACACAAACTTTTACTTTTGTCTATCACCTGTTTGTGGGATACTGATTTTTCTAAATAGCAGGTTTTCAGTCTAGATTTTCAATCTAGAATTGCACCTCTGGAAGACTGTCTATTCCAGTAGTAAAAATGGCATGGCAAATAGAAAGAAGAGGAAATCCCAGCAAAGTATTTTCCCCAGCATGCTCACACTCATCCCTTCTTACTGTTGTACATCTCAAGTATTTAAAATGACATAAATTGCAAGTACAGAGGTTTTGCAGCCAGAAAAAAAAAAAAATAATAATAATAATAATAATAAAAAAGAGATATTTTACCTGGGACTTTGTAGCAATCTCCGAATAAAGAAAATGTAGCTGCAAAATAAACCACTCTGTCAGTCTATAGTAGATGAGATAAAAAGCAGTGGGCTATATTGCAACAAGTGAAAGACAGGCTAGATATTGGGAAAAAATGTACTGCATGGATACTGAAGCTCTGGGACAGGCTGTCTAGTGAAGCTGTGGAGTATCTACTGCTGGAAGTTTTTAAACACCATTCAGACAAACATCCATCAGGATGGGGGACAGATAAACTAGGCAATCTCTTAAAATCCCTTCCAGTTCTATCTTTTATGATTCTGCAGTAGGCTTGTCATACTGAAATATTTCTCTGATTAAGGTTTAATGCTATCCCTTGTCTACTGTAGGACTATTTATCCTTACATTGTTAGGAACCTATGATGATGAATAAAAGACATAGATGATAAGTTTGTTTTCTGAAACCAATTTTTCAACTGGATAGCATTTTGAATTTGCAGACAGATTTCCAGCAGAGCTCAGTTGTAGAAGTTCTCTTTTCTTCTGTTATAATGCGACTTCATAGGTCAAGCATCTTGATCCTTTCTACATATATGCTTAATTAAAGGCACGTGGCTGCATTCCCATAACTCGCCTAGTTACAGAGTAACATCTAAGGTGAATCCTACATGTAGCATGGCTTTCACTGAGGTTTAAACTAATATGTTTTACTGTACACTAAGAGTGAAACAAAAGCATGCATGACATTAGTTGCTAAATCTCAGTTTTCATATGGGAACTTTAATGACTGACTTCAAAGATAATCTCACATTGAAGATAGTACCTCAGGAGTTTGGGAGACTAACACTTTCTCTGATACAGTTCCTTAGGCCACAGTGTTAAGCCATTGTAGAGGCATGAAGATGCTTGTTCTGCCCCCCCCTACAGCTGTTCTTATGCTCTTAAAATGTTTGAATGAAGTTTCTAAATCATTTCTGAAAATGGGACCTGGTCTTTGAATTTAGCTGCTTTTGATCAAGTTGTCATTTAAGTGTGAAGTTATATTTAACCCTTTTCAAAATCTTCAATGACATACTTAACTACATACACCTACATGAATACTTTGATGAAGAGGAATGGATGCAAGCATGTGTTCCTGGTTTTATATCCTTTCAAACATATTATTCATCTCTATAGCTATATCATAGGGAGATGAGACAAACCCTCTTGGAACTTTGATCTTATATCCACAGCTGTCCTGAACCCAGAGCAGGATGCTTGGCACAATATAAACGTAGTCAAAGACAACAAGCAAGAGCTGTCCTGTTTTTGCCCCATTCCACAGAAAATAAGATATGAAGACTTGTATTAATGCATTTTTTCCTTATCCACCATCCAGTATTTATTTTGTTTAGTTTTGTTATTGTATTCCAGTTTTGTTCCATAATACCCTGGTCTATTACTGATTTTAAATAATTTCATACTGAATGGGAATTAGCATCCTGATAACATCTACACAGACATCTTTGTGCCTTACTTGTGTTTTATTTTTCTTCCAAACCAGGTAATTAACTGTAGTGCTTGCAAGTCTCTCAGATTTTAATTGTATGGAGTTCAGGCAAAAATGACTATAAAAACATCAAGGAAAAATAATAGTTTGTAAGTGCAAGTGAAAAGATGCCTAGATTTACATAAATGATTTAGTCAGACACCCCTACTGTTTCATAACGGGAAAAATGCATGTGCACAATAAATAAATTACATTGTGACATCAGTCAGTATGTTGCATCTAACCTGATTAGCAGCTCCATTTTTTTCCCTCATGACTTAGGTAGGATGACATGTTGGAAAACACATATTTCTTCATTATATTTTTTAAATGCTTTGGTAACTCTTTTTGCAGATGACAAAAACATTTTTATTGCTTTTACCATGTTATTCATACCTAAAACAAATCTTTCACATGCTTATACTATACACAAGTTTTCAAACTATTTTTAAATGTTATTATCTTAATATGCTCCATCTGTGGCTCAGGTAGAACATGACCATATTGTTCTTTGACTTACTCTATCTTCAGGCTGCCCTGCTGCCTCCACTTTTCTTACTGAGATCCTTCTAAGTCTACTCAGGTCAGGAAAGAGCTGTGTAAACACTTTTCTTAATGATGAGGACATTTTGGTCTAAGATTCAACAGTTCATGGCAAAATGATTTTCTTGAAATGCTGTTAATATTTTGTGAATTTAATTTTAATTTGGCAAAGTACTGGCTAGAAATCTTTAAATTATTAAATCAATTTTCATGTAGACTGAACCTTGCTTTGGAAAGGAAGCTTATATATATATATATATTTAAAATGAGATTAATTTGGCTTCCAATTTTTTTTAAATCCTCTTCCTTCACACCCTTTCCTATGATATTTTTGTTATTATTATTATTTAAATTCAAGAAAGGGTGAAAAGAGAGGGAATGGATTAAATTTTGTCAAGAGGGAAAATGAAAAAATAGAATAATACCACATTAAAGTTTTCAGGTAAAATTACATGTAGTTTATAAATCAAATAGTAATAATAATAAAAAATATTTAGAATTAGCCTTTTTTGTAGTTTCAAAATTGTTAATATTTTAATTTTGGCCAGCTCTGTTTTTGCCTTATTCAGTGCATCTATGCACTGGAACACATGAGAAAGCTCTTATATGCACATTTCAATTTGTAAAAGAAAAATAAAGGAAATTAAGAATGTGTTACTGGAAGTCATAAGATATATCATGAACATTTTTGGGGAAAGTCTATGAAAGTCTGCAGCTCACCTTGCACCGAGTGAATTTGAGGCACTTGTCACTTGACCTACTTGTCTATTAACGTGGTTGCAGTGGAAATGACAGTAAAAGTCTGGCTGGTGTTTCCCTATGGGTGAGGGAAACAACTATTCTCAAAGGGTCTCTCCTGAAAAATATATAAATAATATATAGCTAGATAGCACGGGCAAATGAAAAGGAAGATTTAGTGATGATAAAAAATGGCACTAAAAAAAAAAAAAAAAGAAAGAAAGAAAGAAAGAAAAGTAGTCACGAACAATTTCTGGAGCAAGAGCAATAACTGCTCTAAGAAAAGGTTATCAACCCAGATGAATCACATCTGTGTAAGGAAGATACTTTACAAGCATTTAGCAAAGAAATATAAGAATTTTTAGAGTGATTAAGCCCTCAGCTAGACCGTACATAATCCTCTCTAATAAGGCATCTCAAAGTACTTGGTGCAATTTACATGAAATAAATCTGGGCCATGATGACTGGGCACTCACAAACTGGTCCTGCCAACACTTTTGCTTTAGGCCATGCCACTGGAAATTTGGTACCCAGCTGAGTAAGAGCTGGTGTTCCTGTCTGCCCTCCCATCTGTCCATGTTGCAGATATTTTGAGATCAGGCTGCTATGAGGAAATAGGGAAAACTTGACTTGACACAAACAAAGAGATCTGCTGAAGAACTGTTTAATACTTACAAAACCCTGTAAAAACAAACCTCCCTCAAGTCCCTGAAAAGATGATTTTGCCACCTGACAACTACTGCTCACTGCATGGCCACACACTGAGCATGTGCTCATGACTGAGGACTCCCACCTGCTGCCGAGGTGATCTTTGTCATCTGATGAAGGTCTGCAGAAAATACAGGGTATCATTTAAATGCTCTTATGAGTATCTTTATTTGTCTTAGAACACGGACTATGCTTCCCACTGGTGTGATTCCTGTATATACTCTCTGTAAGGATCAGTGACCTCGATGCCTTTTCAATAATTCAGCCTGTGTGCTTCAGCTATGTCATCTCGGGAAAGAAGCCGAATGCAGTATCAAAGAGCTGCGCTTCCTATAGGAAGGAGGAGGAGGTACAGGTTGTAGGCTTCCCTGTGGTTCCCCTGCCTTTGGTGTAAGCTAGATTTTCAGGCACATTTGCATCGGGAAGGTCCAGTCCCTCGGACAAAGGTCAGATGCTCTTCAGTGGGAACTTTTCCTGAAATCAGACTGCAAGAGCAAACTTTCCTGCGTGAAAAAAAAGCATCTTTCTTCACTGCTGCTCAAAAAGCAGGATATTTTTGCCCGTTGCAACACCTTGCAAATTTAAGTCACACAGCCTCCGACACGAGGCAAAAAATAGAGGGGTTGCTCTATTTTAAACCCAGGCTCACATCCTCACGAAGAGAGGGCTGGAAGACGCGGCTCCTCTCGACGAAGGACATCTCTCAGGGGCGCCGAGCTTTACTGGGGCCCTCGGTCTCCCCGGGTGCTCCGCGCCCTTGCGCGCCGCGCCGCCACCATCTTGTTGCGCGCGGCTTCCGCGCAAGCTCCGCGCAGCTCCCGGACCTCCTCCCCTCCGGCCCCCTCCGCGGCCACGGGCTGAGCCCCCGCGGGTGGTGTCTCCGTCTGTCTGTCTGTCTGTCTGTCTGTCTGCCCGTCCGTCCGTGTGTGTGCGCGTGTGTGTGTGCAAGGCGGGGCTGTGCCGCCCCGCGCCGGCTGGTGCCATCTGGGAGCCGGGGCGTGGAGCGGAGGAGGGCGCAGGAGGGGGGACGAGCATCCTCAAGGCCGAGGCTCCGCTCGTCTTGCCGGCGAGCGGGAGGCTCCTCGGCACCGGTACCGGCAAAGTACCTGCGGATCGGCTCGCCGCCTCCTCCTCCTTTTATTTATTTTTTGGGCTTTTTTTTTTTTTTTTTTTTTTTTTCAATCTTTCGGAAACGCCGATCTCCCGTAAATGGTGCTGCTGCGGGGAGGGCAGCCCCCCTGCCAGCCCCGGGCCGGGGGAGCACCCCGGGGCTCCCCTCGCCCTGCCTAGCGGCACCGTTCCCGTCCCCATCCCCGTCCCCGGAGGGGGCGGGAGGCAGAAGGCAGCCCGCAGCCCCGTCCCCGGCGGGTGTCGGCGCCTCTGCGGACTGGCCCCAGGGATGCTGCGGGCCGCCGGCTCCCGCCGCGGGGAGGGCGCTATGCCGGCGAGATAACGCGGCTTCGCCAGCATCCCGGGGGCGTCGCGGTGCCGGCGGGGGGAGCCAGCCCCCCGGGACCCGGCTGCCGGCAGCCGCCGCGACTTCTGGGCGGCCGGAGCGGGCCGGGGAGCGGCGGGGCGAGGCCCGGCGGAGCGGGGAGCGGAGCCTGCTCGCCTCGGGGCCGGAGGACGGGAGGCTGCGGAGCGCAGGCAGCAGAAGCGGGGAGGAGGAGGAGGAGGTGGAGGAGGGCAGCGCCATGACTCATTTGCAGGCAGGTCTCTCCCCCGAGACCCTGGAGAAAGCCCGGCTAGAGCTGAACGAGAACCCCGACACCTTGCACCAGGACATCCAGGAGGTGCGGGACATGGTCATCACCCGGCCGGACATCGGCTTCCTCCGCACCGACGATGCCTTCATCCTGCGGTTCCTGCGGGCCAGGAAGTTTCAGCACTTCGAGGCGTTTCGCCTCCTGGCCCAGTACTTTGAATATCGCCAGCAGAACCTGGACATGTTCAAGAGCTTCAAGGCCACAGACCCGGGCATCAAGCAGGCGTTGAAGGACGGCTTCCCCGGCGGGCTGGCCAACCTGGACCACTACGGCAGGAAAATCCTCGTCCTTTTTGCTGCCAACTGGGACCAGAGCAGGTAAACGCGGAGCCACCCGCCTACCTTAACCCCTTCGTCCCCCGGGGGATGCGTAGGAAAGGCTGCGCCAGAGCAGAGGGAGGTGGGTGGGCAGTGGGGACACACCCGGCTCTGCCCGCGGGGGCTGGGTACCAACCTGGAAGGAACAGGGAGATAAGAAAGATGTATCTTGTGGCTTAGGGCATTTTCATCCTTCTCATGCTGCATTTCGGGAGGGATGTGGGAAGTGCTCAGGTGCTCTTCTCAGCAGGGTGATTTGAGGTTTATATGTGCCTGCCTGCCCTTAGTCCAAGTGAGCTGGCATGGGAGATGATGTGCTTAGCCTTCTGACAAAGGCTGGCTGTGTTCCCTGTGCTGGTCTTTCTGCTTCAGCAAACACAGAGCTGTCCAGGTACAGTAGGATAAAGTGGGGTAGATGCTGTTTGCAAATCAGGAGTATTCATCATGGTTCTTGAGCTGCAAAGTTTGCTTGTGCAGGAAGCTGAAGCTCTAAGTCCTTTCCCTCAGCTAAAGAAAGCTCTTTCTGAGCCACCTGGAAACACCAGGATGGGCGTTACAGCAACCACTTATTTTCCCCACTCACACTGCTTTAATCCCCTGCACAATGTGTTCCAAGCACACAAAGCTTTGGTAGCAGTTTGAAGGAGGCTAATGCAGTTCCCAGAACAATGTCTGATCCTTTTGGGGACTGCTCTAGAATGAAGATGACTTAGCAAACTGACCCAAAAGCTGTCTATCAGCAAGGCCCTTTCTTTTAGCAGTTGGCTTGATAATATGTGACTATCAGGTGCCATGCCCATTTTCTCCTGCAGTTTAAAATTGCAGTCACCAAAATAGCGTGATTTCAGCACATGTAAATGAATGAGTCCATAAAGAGCGGACTCTTTAAAACCTTTGAGCACTGCATCTCTAGGCTTCTCTAGGTTCTCAGCTGGGAGCAGGTGTAAGATCTACAGTACTTCATAGTGTGAGAACTTAAAATCTTGCTAGTTGCCTTCACCCACTGTACAGTCAACATGAGCAGGGCACTGACAGGGTTGACCGCTCAGTGCAGATAACCCAAGCTCACCTAATCTGAGATGGGGAGAACACAAACATCTAGCAATGTGGATAGAAAGGCCACATTTTTGGGTATTGTCATGCCTGAGCCTGCCCTCAAAGAGTTTATGGTAGCTGTCCTCTTGCAGGCTGTGTTGATGGCCATTGTGGGGAGCGATCACTCTGCTCTTGGCACCAGTGGGTTCTCCAGCTAGGGATGTCTCTGCCTGGGGGACCACCATGTCTTTCCTCCTCTCCAGACGGTGGCCACATCCACACTGCTGACTGGGAAAGTTCCCTGGCCCTTGCCAGTCCTTGAATTGTTCCCAGGGACCAGGAAGGTGCTGTCCAGCACAAATCAAAGTTGTGCTCACAACCACAATGACAACTAAAAAGTGTGCAAGCAGATAGGCAGAGCTGGGGCCAGTGTCCTTTCCCTGCTTTGGTTTTCTGGCAAATGGAGCTGAAGAAACAATGATAAACAGGAGTGGTATAGCTAAGGATTGAGTGGCTTCACTGTATTATTTTCCCCATAAAGACCAGGTCAATTTTTTGTTTAAAACAAACAAACAAACAAACTCCAAAAAGTCTTAAAATCCCCAAAGGAAGAATTAGAAAAGAAGTGAATGTTTAGGCTGTTTATTAAATCATGCTTCTACCATGAAGGTGTTCCCTTGTTACAGGTAGCATGGCCTACTCTATTCCCTTATTTCTCGATAATGAAAACAATTCCCAAAAGTTTACATGACATTTTCAGACCAATACTTCCTAGTCAAAAGAACACCAAGAACTTGAGTTCAGACAGAAAGTTGCATTTCAGAAAATAATTGCCATGTGAAAAGAATAGCTTTATTTTCTTCTTAATTTTGGATGTGCTGATATTTAAACTGACCAGCTGACACAACAGGAAATGTATTGTGATTTTTTCAGGAAGTCCTATTTCCTAAGAAACTGTCATTCCTTTCTGCAGTCCTTTTGCTCTATCTTATAATAGCAAAATGACTGAGGTCCACCCGAGTACCTAAGGGCTGTGTTTGCAACAGGGTCCCCACTGCTCTTCAGCAGCGCACGCCCAAGGCACGCCTCTCCGCCAGGGTGAGGGATTTACTTTCACACAGATCCTGCAGACAAAGGGGAAAGCACTGAAGCCCAGCTGTGGGGAGTGGCTTGCTCCAAGGCACATAATAAGTCAGTGGCAGATCTGGGAATAGAGCTAGGCCACTTTCTTTTCTAATTGATTGAGTGTCTTCCATTAAGTGATGTTCACAACTGGACTTGGGGGGGGTACTGTGCAGGGAGCATAGTGGAGTTGCTGCACAGTATGTATCAAGCTTATGCCTTAGCTGACTTGAGGTCCTGCAGCATCAGAACCTCAGCGCTCCTCTGACAGCATCACTGGGAGGATTACTTTTCAAAGTTTGTTTTGTTAGGACCTCATCACATGCTTCATAAACTAAGTAAATAGAGCACAGCAAGCCTCCAAAGTTATCATGTGTGTACAAGTTATTATGGCCAGCATGTAACCATTAGAAATAAAAAGTTCCAATTTGTTATTTAAATGAATTCCAGACATACTATAGATGATTTATATAGCACCAGCAACCTATGATTTGCGTAGTTCCAATTAGAAAGAAAAGCGTGGGAGGCAAGAATTCCTGTGGTAAAACAAGCCTGTGTACTCAATGTTAAATCATTAAATTAAAGAAGGGGCCTGAAAACTGTACCAGATGTCCCACCATCTGAACAACCAAATCAGACATGTATTTAAAGCAAATAAACAAACCAAAAAAAAAAAAAAGGGAAAAAAAGAAAAAAGAGAAAAAAAAAAGGAAGCAAGGTGAAGCATGGAGTAACCCAGCAGCTTTTCAACGGGACCCTGCTGAACTCATCCTGCCTCTACTATTAGGGAAGTCAAGACGGATAGCATTCTTGCCAGGACAGTACTCCGTGAGGAATCAGCTTTCTGTATGAGCTTCCAGACTGTTGATTCATAACTACATTTGGCTTGTAGGTATGTATTTGCAGTTGAAGACACCTCTTTTTTAATGTGTCCAGCTGGTGAAGCTTTTTCTTCAGTTAATGGTAAAATTAACTTCAGCTCTTGTAGCAAAGGATCTGTTGTCTTATATGCTTGTCTGTATGCTTCACGGCATCTCTACACAAGTTCCCCCATGGAAATCGGTCCATTTTGATATTGTTTATTTGAAATCTTTCCCTGCATTAATCATCTCAGAGCTTTCCTAGAAAGTGCAATAGAAAACTGCAGAAGACAAATCCATCATTCTTGTCTGTGTCATAGTGACCCAGTAGCTCACAACATCCTCAGCAAATACAGAAATCCACTGCACTTATTACCATTAGATCTGCTGTTGCCTCATATAATTTAAAGCAAAGGCAGAGTCCACAGCTTTGCTTTCAAAGATGTGCTTTTATTTGCAGCAATGCTAGAAATTTTCCTTCAGTTATATGAAAATTTAAATTCTGCAGCTATTACGTGGCTGCTCTGTTCCTCAGCTCACTGTTAACCAGCTGAGTTGGCAGATATATTTTTCAAGCTCTGATGGAGGCAGTGTGACAAAATAAATAGCGATACCAACAGTAGTAGCATACTAACAATAAAAAAATACCTGGCTAATAGAATAGATTTTTGTATGGAAGTAATATATTTCAATTAATATTTATTAGCTAGTGCAAACTCATTTCTTTCTGCAGCTTCTCCTGCTGAATGTTTTATGTTTCCAAGCTTTTTCCCATGTATCCTTATCTACGTATTCACTTGTGTATTTGGATTGTTTTTGGCTAGGGATCTTTATGATCAGTGCATGTGTAAAACTTAGCTCAGCTGATTCTTTCTCCATGGTTGTGGCCCTCAAACTGTGGGCTAACATAAGGATTAATGAATGGTATTAAGTATGAATCAAAGAGATTGATGAAATCTTGTAAAACCTTTGACATGTTTTCTTTCTCTCTCTCTCTTTTTTTTTTTTTTTTTTTTCCCCTGTACATTTGCATAACACTGGTGGTGCTTTTCTATTCTGAACAAGGGCCTGCTGTCACTTTTGATCCCCCATCTTCTCAGCACTCAAGTCTATACCCAGACTGATGAATCAGTGAGATCTGAGGCATCATTTCTAGGTACTCCTGTGTATATCTTGAGGGCTCTTTCAATAAAATTCTAAAAAATATTAAGCCAGAACAGTAGGTTAGAAATGCAATAATGGCCCAGAGACTTGGCTAAATTTCTCCTTTAAACCTCAGTGGCACAAGGGCTCCTTTGACAGAAATGCTTTATTTGCCCTGACTGTGATGATCTTAGAATACAGGTTGTGCCTTTCTTACATGTTTGGGACCTTCAAGAGATATGTGACTAACAGTTTACATCCTGAGATGCAGAATCATTCTACTCAGGCTTAATTCTATGATTAACTTAAAATTTCATGATACTAGGGGTAGTGTGGGGATGTGGCAACAGAAGCAATAGGACAACCTTGCCAAATTAGATAATCTGTTATTCAGTTTAAATGTAAATTGGCTGGGACCAAAAGCTGCCTAAACAGAGATATGGTGGATGCCACCTATCACCAAGAATGCTGAACATTGAAAACAGCTGACACAGCTGGATTTGACATGAGATTTCTGCCTCCTGTGTTCTCTCTGTCTTCTCTTAGCATAGTGGAAATCACTGTGGCCTTTGAAAGTGAGAGTGAATAGGCCACATAACCAAGAATTAAAGATGAAAGATCATAGTGAACTACTACCAAGAACTGATAGCAGTGTTTGCCAGGCAGTTTTTCCTATAAATCCTTTGAAAACCTTGATGCTGTTTGTGTACCATAAAAAAAATAATCAAAGAAGTTTTCTGTAAATTGTTGCCACTGTTAAATTACAAGAGAGTTAGATGTTCTGTAGTTTGAGATGTTCTGTTCTTGATACACCTAAGCCTCAGTGAGGCATTACTCTTGTAGGCTCTGTTGCCGTCGTGGTAGAAATGGCAACCCTCTTGCATTTGCAAGAGTCTCTGTCAGCATGGATATTAACTTGTGAAGCCTTTGCAGACTCATTGCCTCAAATTCAACTGGAATGAAAAATTTCGAGAGAAGTAGAGTGTATCTGCACACCAGTCCCCACCTCGTTTGAGCTCAGGCTGGGGCTCACACAGGAAAGGAACATTATGAGTGCATTATGTATGTGTTGACATATTTCCAGCTTGTGTTATTCACACTAACAGCTGGGCAAAGAAAGGTGTCTAAACTCTCAATTGAATTAAGCATGGTTCTATAAAGAGAGAGCATGAAATACATTTAAATTAACCATGAGTTCTAGATTATCCTGTGAATTAGTGGTACCTTGCTGGCTACAGTGAATCCTGTGTATCTTTAAACAAGTGAATGTGGCTGCAGTTAGGCATAAATAAACCAGTACTTGTTTGTGCACAGCCCAAACGGCCACAGGATGCACACCACAGCAGGTCTGCCCAGCGCACACTGCTTACCCCACAGCGCTGCTGCAGTCGCTTTGATTTTTCTTTTTTCTTTTCATTAGTCATATTTCTGTATCTATACAGAAAATAATTTCAGTCTTCAGCAGTGCAGTCCCAAGGACAGGGTCGTCTCTCTTATGTAAAGAAAAACTTTTCTGAGAAAAAAAAATACTACCTTCTTAAATCAGTTTTTGCAAAAGTGGATAGTAGTCTGCAAAACATTAAAGTATAAGCACACCTTAAACCAGTAATTTGTGTGTCACCTTAAAACTGTAATTTGTGCATCAACTTTTACATAGTGCTCTGGGTGCTCTATTTCTGCAGAAATAGAATTTATGAAATGCAGAGTAATGCAGGTCTCTGGAACTGGTGTTTCAGCTTTCCAGGGACTCACACTTCAGGAAGGATTAGAAGATCAGCTTTCAGCAGATGAAGTTTAACTTTTAGCTATGAAGGTGTGAGATACATTTCATCACACACCTGTGAAAGCTGATAAAAGAATTATTTTGACAAATAGTCCTGTTGTGGCTTTGTCTGGGATAGAGTTAATTATGGGGAGACAATTGCCCATTTAGAATAACTAATGCAGGAATAACATAACATGGCTATTGTGAAAAACAGCTCTCCATGCTCAGAATAATAATTTGTCCAGCATAATGCTGCAGTCACTCACACCTACCTACTGGTTAAATTTCCACTGCTTGTCTGGAGACAGCCTGTAGCAGATAGTTTGTGTGGGACTGTGTAAAGAATTTCAGTGGAATTTGGGTTATTTTGTGGTTACCTGTGGATAATGGTGTAGCTATAGGTTTGCTTGATGAGTGTTTTTTGTATATCTGCACCAAGTAATTTTTCCCACCTTTGTATACATAGGATTTTCATTTCCCTAAAGGCCAGCCAAGAGTTGAAAGCATGTTATGGTAAAGCCTGTACATCCTGGTGCTGATGTGAACAGTGTGTAGCAGTGAGGTGAAAAGTTGGACAACATGCAGATGGAGTGGATTTAAGTGGATTTAAGATGAGTCTGTACATAAATAACTATGTGCTGTTGGAAAGCTTTAATATAGTTTCTTTAATCATATTTCATTTGCTTATACTGTTCAAGTGATACTTGCAATTCAGCTTGCCATCTGTAGCACCTAAGTTTCATCTATTTTATCAAGTTTACTTTTCTGGTTTGTCTCAGCATGTGTCCAGAGGAAAAGCAGCTTCAAAAATCCACTAATGGATTTGTCTTTCTTCTCTGGTTTTCTGTTCTGTACTTAAGTAAAGTGTCAAAACCAAGAGAAGAGGTCCATTACAGAATGAAAGATAGCTCCTATTTCCAACTAATTGCTACAAAGGGTATTTGAGGGGGGAAGCTTCTTTGTTAGTGACACGTCCCTGTATTCTCTTAATATGGCTTTTTAGATTTAAAAGAGTACTTCAAGTACCTTCCTTTGGTAGAAAATGTTCTTGCTTGCTTTTAGCTATATCTTTGTTCTTCAGGACTTGTTTTCACTGAGAGGACAACCTTTTGTCTTTTCCCGTGAGTAAATATACAATATTATCATTGCACTGTGGACTGTATTTCTTACACTAAGCAAACATGAAATAGGAGTTGTACTGAATATGGCACAGATCTGTGGAGACCCAGCCCCGTGACTATTGGTTATTCTCTGTGGTGTCTGAAGTCCTGGCCTCATTGATACCTGACAGTTTTTCCACTGTCTTGAACGAATTAAGAATGTTACTATGTATAGATGTGTTTGCATATATATATCTATATGTGTATCACTTAGGTATACATAAAATATTTTACGTATTGTCTTAGAGGACTGATCAACACATCCTTATATGCATGGGATTTCTAGCATCCTTATGCTACCAGAGAGCTATTAATCCAAGGCATGTGATGTCTTCTTGGAGTCCCTAGGGAGGATGTTAGAGATCTATATTGGGAACCTGGGAATCTTCTTGGACTGGAGGTTGAGTGTTTGCAGCAGCCATCTGCTTTGTGGAGCTCCTCTCCTGGAGAATGAGTATTTTGAATGGGGTGGTATAAATGGCAAGTGGGGTTGAGCTAATTTTATGATTTGAGTATTTCTAATGTCTTTCCTGTAAATATGAGTTCAAGTAGATCTTCCTCAGATGAGGACATTTTTAAATAGCTCTCCCAATGACTCAATTAACGTAATTTCCTTCTCTGTGGCACCTTTCCCCTGGGAAGGTCTCTTACAGGGTGTATTTCCAACCAATTTTATTTAAAAAACACTACTTAGGAGACCTGTACCACCTTGTGGAGCTAACCAGGGGGTTTGAAGGCAGTTGGCCACTCTGTCCCAGCCCCTGGCCCTGAACACAATGCTGTATACCTCACTCCCTCAGGGTAAGCACACTTTAATCCTGGTGCTGGCAGTTATCCAAAACATAGATCATACAGGGATTTTTAGAACTCACCTCTATTAGGTGCCTCCACTGCCTTTGCATGCCTGTGTTGTTTCAGGTAGGTAGACTGGTCTGCAGATAATCAAGGCTCAGTAAGCCCATTTTAGTGCCAGTGAAATGTTTTGTAGTATTCCTGCTTCAAAACGCTCCTAACACACCCCATTTCATATACAGCTTGCTCAGGAAAGAGCCAATGAATGATTTTTTCTTTTTCTAATGTTTTTCATAGCAGTGCTGAGGGTATCTGTTTGTTTGGTCATTCAGGGGCCTCAACAGCAACTCTGTCATTTTCCCCCCATGACTGGATGTCACATACAGTGGATGGGTTGGGGAGCTGTGCTGCTTGGAGAGAGGGGGAACATCACCTCTGCCATGCCTGAGGCTTTGCCCATGCGTCCCTGGGGAGTTTTGCCCAGGGCAGGCAGGGTGCACCAAGCTTGCTTTACTGTACCTGCTGCAGAAATGATCAAAACTTTGATCCCCCAAGGAAAAAAATACAATTCTCAGTAATGGCCTTTTTTTTTTTTTTTTTTTTTTTTCTGCCAAAGGGAAATTGAGAATTTCAGTTTTACGGATTTCCATAGGGAAATTACATAGAAGAATTTTGCTTGTGCAGTTCCCTCTCCCTGCTGAACAAAAAAGAGGGAGCATACCAAACTACCTGCAAACTTTAGTTCTCAAAATTAGATCTAAGATTAGAAAAAAAGTTATATCTCAGAAAAGTGGAAAATAGAGAGGAGAATGTGAAAATTTGTATCCTAGTCAACCAAACCAAATTCAAAATCAAAGCAAAGCTTTCTTAAATGAGGAGAAGAATCATGGAAAACAAAGCTTTCCCTATTATTTTCTGGGGAAGACACACATTCTGTTGCTTACTTGTTTTATATTTGTACAGACATTTAATATAATGCATATATATTTTAGGCAGGAGACTTCTACAGAAAGTTCAAGTTTGCTTTTGGTGTTTTATATTCTTGTATTTTTCTTTTGGATGGCTGATGGTTTAGATGTACATAATCCTGCTCCAGAGGATGAAGTCAACTAACTGAGCTTTTGAGACATTCACAGCTTTACATACCCCTAGCTTCTGAGGTTACGTGTGCATCCCTTTTGGTTAACCTTTGGCTAAGCAGTGAAAAGGAGGAATGCTTAGAACTTCTCCCTGTCTGTGCTCTTACCCTGCCTTGGCATACGTGGCCTAACTAATTCTACCCTTCACATTCACAGGTACACGCTGGTGGATATTTTGCGTGCCATACTTCTTTCTTTAGAAGCCATGATAGAAGACCCTGAGCTGCAAGTGAATGGGTTTGTTTTGATTATAGACTGGAGCAACTTCACATTCAAGCAGGCCTCCAAGCTCACACCAAGCATGCTCAGATTAGCCATAGAAGGCCTTCAGGTAATGTTCTACTTTTCATGCTCTTCCTAATAACATACACCTCCTTCCCCCCTTCCTCCCCTTCCCCCCCCCCCCCCCCCCGCCTCTTTTTAGAAAAAGCTCCAAAGCTCAAAGCTAAGTTGTGAATTCAATATGGTAACTGCAGTAACTCTTAGTGTATAAGCTCCTTCTTTGCCATAACTAAGAGGAGAGGTAACTTCTCTGTCTTTATCCCAATGTAGCTCACTTCCTGTAAATTCAGACCATAGCTTCTGGAGCAAGTTGCAAGTAATCAGTTTATCTTGTTGTTTTGGGGAGGACTAATGGAGTGTGTGGTTCTGCTGCTTCCCCAGGTCATTTGTTTCATAGATTCCACTGGAGACAGGCTCACACTATATCACTTGTCCTGGAAAGTGGGGGACACTGTGAAGAGACAGGTAGCTGGGACTATTTACTCACTGAAAGGTCAGCATGTGCTTGACTTTTTTGGTCAGGATTAATTTGGACAACAGCTTCTAGGTTTGACCATGTAGTGAGTTAATTTTCTTTCTACTCATTGTAAATGTACTTTACACAGCACAGGCACATATGTGGAAATGATACCACATAACGCTTGCCTGTCTCCCATGATCTTTAATGCTTATTAAAATGAAAAACTGGGATCTGTGAGGTAGTTGTTTACTGTACAAGCTCGAGGTGCTGTGTTAAAAATACCTGTAATTCACTGCTACACATCGCAGCATGCTCTGGTTTTACAAGGACATATATTTCTTTTCTGTGATATTTTTATCATTTATATATTTTTATTATTTATAAAGCAAAATAGCAACATTAACTTTGAACTTTCTTCACTTTGATATTGCTATTTTTGAAAAAAACATGTATAGCAGGAGTATGGAGTTTTGATCTACATCTTGAAATGGCTTAAACAGCATTCAGCCTGCTGTTGCACACAGAAGGGTAGTGACAGTCATGAGATGAAGATCAGAATTTTCATTTTGTTTTGCTTTCTTATAAAACGGTGTGATTCCATGGTCTTAACATCTACATCGTAAGACAGCAGAGAGATCTGTACTTTAATAGTGCTGTTTTCTTTTATAATTTTTTAACATTGTTTTCTTTGTGCTGCTTTTAAAAGTTAACCATTGTTTTCTCATTTAGATCATGAATAAATACTTTAGTAGTCTTTGTTTTTAAATGGTGATGTCTCTTCTTGGACATTAATCAGATTTTTTTTTTTTGATGAGAGCTCCAGTGAATCTGAACGTATGATGTATGACCGGCTTCTGAAAGTATGATATATGACCTACCAAACTTCACTTGGGCTTTGGAACTCTATTATGCAGCCACCATATAGTTTATTGCTGAGTTGAGGTGAAGTGTGTAATCCCCAATATCTCCAGTCTGACGGTGGCTATTACCCAGGGCATCCATTTTTGCCCTCTGTCTCCAGTCCTGTTGTTTACATCCAGGGATGTAAAACCAGGCATAAAATGATGCAGAAAATGGAATGAGAAAGCTCTGACATGGCAAATATGAGGTAAAACTTAACCAACACTTGAGCAGTCTGACCTAATGTGTGATGTGTTATCTATAAGCAGCAACTTTGACAAGGCTTTTTATCACAATTCTTTTTGCGACGAGGGAGGTTCAGGTTGGATATCACGAAAAGGTTCTTCACTGAGAGGGTGGTCAAGCACTGGAACAGGCTCCCCAGAGACGTAGTCAAGGCATTGAGGCTGACAGAGTTTAAGAAGGGTTTGGACTGTGCTCTCAGTCACATGGTCTGATTTTTGGGGTAGACCTGTGTGGATCATTATGGGTCCCTTCCAACTCGGAATATTCTATGATTCTATGATTTTGCAGAAAGCAATTAGATGGGCTCTTTTAATAGACTCTTTCATTTTCTGTGGAGAAGCGCTGAGGGACTGAGGGCTAACGTTCCTATACTAGTAAAATTAACTGATTCACTAGTTATGTTTTGCTAGTTGTTATACTACCTAGGGACTTGTCTTTATTTATTTATTTATATATTAAATAAACATTTTTCTATGTAGCTCTATATTAGAATTAATGAAAAGGGCCAAAGAAAACTGTGCTGAGCATCTTGGATGGAGAACCTCCCTTCAAAAGTAATTATGATCAGGAAGGAAATAAGAGGAGAACATGGTGAAAAGAGCATGGTGCAGAGACAGCCTGGGCAAGGGATGCATTTATTTGCATTTTACAAGATTTAATTATCGAAATATTCCATTTTCTTACCCACAACAGAGATTATCTTTTCTTTCATTTTGGACAAAAATATGTAGCAGAAACATCTTTCTGAATTATACTAAAGTTAAAAGTGCTTACTCAGGGAAAAGAACAAGAAAAACTAATGAACACAGTTTATTTATGATCTTTGTAAATACTTACTGTTTAATCAGAGAAATTGAATTTACTTTGGCTTATAACTTTTAACACGGCTCAAGATGCTGAACTTTGCCATTTGGGGAATTTAAACATTTGTTTTACTTGGGTGGGAAGGGGCAGGAGAAGTGGGATTAGTGACCACTAAATTTGATGTTAACCAAATCCCTTTGCCTCTTCCATGAAATCTACTAAATTTGCATTATATTTGTTTAGCTTCTGTGGTGAGCAGAATATTGAACATGGCAAGTAGCAAAGTGAACTGATTACAACCTATGGTGTTTCTGGGCTCTTCACAACTTCTTATTTTTTAGGAAATTGCGTTAGAAAGTATAATAAGCAAATATATACAGTTTTCTAATGAAGACGGGTTCTGCTTTACACTTCATCTGCATACATGTGTTAAGTGGGAGTATGAAAAGAAGCATACTCCTAAAGGACTTTAATACATTAGAAAAACCTCCTAGGTACCTGCAGTTGTTTTCAGGAAAAGGGCCTTTTGGCCATGGCATTTTTAATCTTAAAGGGCAGTGATCATCTTTGATTCAGTGATTAACTGATGTGAATTTCCTGCATATCCGTCCCAATTTTGCTGTACCATTCAACCGTTGCAGTTTAGACCACTTCTGATTTTTAAGTCAAAGAGGTTTACTGGCCAAGAAACAGTGATTGACTCCTGTGGAGGTTGGGGCACTCAGCTGGGATTCTTGATGCTGCAGTTTCAGCCGATACATTGGCCTTGTCCTAATGGAAGAAAGTGATACTCTTCCTTTTGAATGCTGCTGGTTACAGGATTTATGTTGCTCCTAGTCAAAGAGAAGGAGAATTAAAACATAGATCCCCTAAACTTTCTGTAGTGAAGAATAAGCACATAAGAAAATTCAACATGTGGTATTCTATTTTCTAAGAAGGATCTGTCTGGATTAGTTACCCAGGAGTACCTAACAGTTGAGGGCTGTGAAACCTGAGCAGATGAGAGCATCAAACATTATTTGAGGAGTAAGACCTAAAGCCATACTCTGACTATGGTTCCTTGTATTGGCTCTTCCCAGAATATTCAATAGGCTGGTGTCTGTGAATCACAGTCTTTTGTTGCCCACTCTTCCCCATTTATTGCTTTCTGAGTGCTGAATCTGGGCTTGTGAATAAGCTCATGTTACTCAACAGCTCAGCTCTTGAAAGCAGGGAATGTTATATCTTGTTAAAATGCTCATGTGTCTTGAATAAGTCATTTTCAAAAACTAAAAATTTTACAAAATTTTGTCTCTTTCTCCAGCAAGGTGCTGTAATCTGAGTGCTTCAGATACTTTTCCCATAGAAAGAAAAACTCTTGAGAGCTCAGAACAGAGCCAGTCCTATCTTTACATAGGCAGTGATGAACTCTGAGCTATTAATACATGAGAATGAAATCTTGCAGTTACAGTCTCATAAATATCTCTAAGAAAATATAATCTCAATACACAACTTTAGTGAAAAAGCAGATCAAATATTAGGAATTATAAGGAGAAGAATGGAGAGAAGAGAACATGTTGAATCCACTGCATTCTTCTGTGCAATTTCTTCCATCTTGAACTTTGTGGATGCTTTAGATTTTCTGTCTCAGAAAGACTATTGTAGAACTGGAAAGTATTAACTGAAAGAAAATAATCAAATGTATGGTCTGGTATATAAGGAGCAACTAAATTGTCTGGGATTCTTCAGGATGAAAGAAAAAAAAATGTGTAGGGAAACTACAGGTATCTTTAAAACCATAAGACCACAGGATAATCCAGGTTGGAGGAGACCTCAGGAGATCAGCAGCACCAAACTCTTGCTTTAAAGCAGGGTCCCTGTGAGGTCAGACTGGGTTACAAAACATGTTTTGAGTGGCTGGAGAGAGCTGACAGGCTGCAGATGGGCCGTGAAGATCATCTAATTTCAACCCCTGCCATGGACAGGGACATGGTGATTTATATGACATGGTGATTCTTTATACAGTAGCCAATAATTTGTGGTACTCCTTGCTGTGGAAATTCTGGGTGCTAAAATATTGTGTTCAGGTAAGATGGATAAGTTAGTGAAAGAGAAATAAAGTGAGGATTACTAATTCATAAAAGATTGGAATTCCGTGGGCTGCATACAGCTGGAGATGAGGTGAATGCCAACTGGAAATATCACATAAGCTGCCTGTATTGTATGTGCTTCAGACACTAATTTTTGGCCTGTTTTAAGGAGAGGATGTAGGGTTAGATGGACCTTTGGTGGGACATAGTTAAGTCATAGGTACTTCTCCCCACCCTTATAACCTTTCTTTCATTTTACTGTTCCTGTCTCTCTGATCATCTCTTTTGCCTTAATATGTAGCTGTGAACACAGGCAGGAGGGAAGAGGTTCTAGGTATGATTCTTTTCTTTGTGATAGTCCTTTTATAGCTACCTGGGCTTTTTCTCAAGTATTAGGACACCATTGTTTTCAGAAGTAATTAAAAAAAAAGGTGGCAAAGACTAAAAATTCAATATGAAAATGATGTTGAAAGTTCCGTTTTATTATTAGCTCCAATAGGCAGCTTGGGGGGGGGTAACTATAAGTGAGTTTTGCAAAATAAAAGGTTGTGGGCACGTATGAGACACGTTAAGTGATGATTGATTAACTGATATTCAGGATTCTAAGACCTGGAACACTAAATCTTTCTTAAATGCTTGATTTCTATTTAGCTCATAATGGTAGTTGCATACATGACAGACTCATTTTTCATGTTGTCACTCAGGAAGGCTGTACTTCCAAATGCTTTGCAAAACTGCGTAGTTATTGGGGGCTGAATATTAATGCTTTTCATCTAAGTGAAAAAATGGGGAAAAGGAGATGACATTCATGTGTATTGGAAACTGAACATATATCAACAGCATTGTTGCAGAAGACAGAAGAATCTCACTTTTGAGTTGAGGATGTTTACAAGGACAGAGACTGATAGTGTCTGGGGGACAAGGCAGGTCTTTCAACTGACTGTGACTTATTTTTTGTTACAAAGGAAGGATTCATAAGCTAAAACATACTCATTACTGTGAATGTGAAAGCAAAACAGAAAGAACACAAAGGCAGCATGCTTGCAGCTACTATTGCTATCCAAAACATCTTTAAAACAGTTGTTCTTATGAATTGTAAGCATAATAACCCCAGTCAGATTTGCTGCAGCAGGGTAAGATGGAACAGCCACCTAGTTTTGGACTACATCTCTACAACCAGCAGGTTGCAGTGTCAAGAATTTGTAGGTCAGGAACTTCTAGAACAAAGGATGCCTCTGAAAACAGTATTTTGACTTCACGTAATTACATGGTCAAGTGCTCTGTAAAACACACACAGAGATACACACACGACTTTTAAATATCTTTTCATCCTAACTTAAAAACAGGAAAATAACTCAGAGAACTTGACTTTACTGCTTCAGTTTTCAGTCAGATTTTGAGACTAAGGTCCTGCAGTGGGGAGGACATTAAAAAGTGATAGGCTCAAGATAGTAGGCTAAAGATTTAAATGAGAGTATCTACTGCTTCCACAAGGATGAGCAAGCAAGCCATGTATCTGCTTTCATTCAGTGTCTTAACAAAGAGTTAAACTCTTTGTAAATGTCAGAGTCCCCTGAACTCACTTCCAGCTCAGAGACTGAAGGAATGTGCTTGTAAACAACACAGTTTGTATCAGTTCAATTCATGTTCTGCAGCAGCAGCAGAGCGGGATATTTATACTAAGAGCTCATTATTTTAAAAGAGCTTTTATATATTTGATCTCTTTTACTTTTAAAAGGACATCAAAAAGGCTTGATGGCAATTTGCTGTGGAAAAAGGGTGGGCTGGAGCTGACTGTTAGTTCTGGCTTCTCACCTCTGGATGGGCTAAACCTGCCAGGTAAGAAAGGACTTGATGGCCAGAGCTTGAGTTCAATTGCTTACAGGCATGTCTGTATAGACATAGCCATTATTCAGCATGGTCCAGGCTGTTAAAAACATGTTGTTTGAAGCCAGAATAATTCATTTCCTTGCCAGATTCTTTTATGGTGATCATCAATAAAAAGTCATTGAATGCCTTCTAAAAGGTAATTTATTTATTTTCACAAACATGATTTTTTAAGATGAGGGGATACAACTATCCCTCAGTTATTTATTTATTTACCTATTTATTTGTTTATTTCAGCTAAGAACTATTCCACTGAAATATTACTGTTAAAAGCATCTGCTAATTTGCGGTGCCCACTGTGGCAGGCCATGAGACCGTGGCCTGATTTTTAGACATATTTTATATATTCCCAGTCCAGCTGCCACTGATTTGCCATCAGGAGGATTCAAGATCTGTGAAGATTTGATCTCCAACCCTCAAACCAGGAGCCTGAATTCTAGCATGGCCTATATTTAGAGCTCCGCATTAAATGCTCTTTGAACATGGCTCTGAGTGGGCTGCTGCCTCTTTGAAACAAGTAGTAGGAAGCAATAAACTGAGCTCCTATTTCACCCCCAGAAACGCTGCTGTGTGGCATCTTGCTGAAAGCTGCAAGGATCCATAATGGAGTTAAATATCCACCACAGAAACACTGCCACTGGAGTTAGCAGAGTAACTGTAGAGGGTTACCATCATCCCTGTGAAACAACATGAGAAAGAGAGTGGGCACTTTGCCAGTGTTTTGCAGATATTTGTTGTAAGCAAGGCATGATGTGTTGTGGGGATCTTGGCTTTAATTCAGGCTCTTTGATCTAGCTGGCACAGACTCTTGTGCCCGTTCCTTCTGCCCTCTGAGCAGCCTTTGTCCTAGTCGTATCACTTCCTCAGATCCTCATCCCACTCCTTTACACATTGCCTAGTTTTGTACCAGTTTTCACTGATGTGGGCTTTTGTCTCAGTGTCTTGATGGTATGCTCCAACTATTGTTGTGGGTAACCTGAGCATGACATAAATGGTATGGAATAAGGGGTGGATATATGTCCTGGTTTCAGTTCGGACAAAGCGAGAGGCTGAAAAGTCCTTGGCTTAGTGTAAGCATTGCTCTTCAATAATTAAAACATCAGCATGTTATCAGCACTCTCCTCATCCTAATCCAAAACATAGCACCCTACCAGCTACTAGGAGGAAAAATAACTCTGTCCCAGCTGAAACCAGGACAACATGGCATGCTAAGGTCATCTTAGATTCACAAGGAGATCTGAGCATTTTGTGGTCTTCAGATCTCCTTACAGCCAGTGTTCCCATTGCTCTTCATGTCATTCCAGAAAGCAGCACTAGAAAGTGTGTCCTGATCATTTGACATTTGAAGTGAGTCCTTTAGCCAGCAAGTGGTTAAGGAAACTGTTGCTGCAGTTGCTCGGACTGGAGCTGGTGTGCTTGGTATATATGACTCAGTGCTCATGGGGCCAAGCAGAAGATGACAGGAACTTCTGGGGGACGTAGTGGAATGACATGGTATGATCTGGGAAAAGATTTATTCATATCCATTTTTTAATTCTGCTTTAACAAGCCAGCCATGGTTAGTTTACAGTCCAGTTAAAATAGTTGCCATTTTCCCATCAGTTCTCTTAACAGAAAAGAGCATCCAATTAGAGTTGTTACAGCTTGAGAAAAATAAAATGGAAGAGTTTCTTTTTGTACATGCATATTATTTCTTTCATTAACTTTTTTTTTTTTTTTTTTTTTTTGGTTAAATGCTAACCACTTTTTTCCCTCTTGGGATACAGAATCTATCAGTATTAAATAATGATAATAAATGCATTGCCCTGATTAAGCTGAAAAATTAGTATTATACTGAGGCGAGTGGCACCAGCATGAAAAAAGAAGGGTTTGTAGCACAAACTTGGTGTAGGGAATTAAATTTTGGCACCATGTTTGATTTTCTGTTGTCTCTGGTAGTCCACAGTTCAACAACTATACAGTTAGAACCATTCGTCAATTTCAAAATATATAGTTATTTTTGGAAGTGATCATCCTCAGTCAACACCTAAATATTTTTCTTTGCTTCTATATAAGTTCATATATAAATAATTTCCTTCCTCATAAGGTCACTCATAAATAAAGCTAATTTGTTCTAAATCGTAAAGACAGAGCCCGAAGACAAGTTTTAAGATCGTAGTTCACCTTCCTGCTAAGCCAAGATTAGCTCTCACGTATTATATTTTCTAGTACTTCAAACAGTTTAATTTAAAGTCTTAAAAGTAGGTCTAGCACATTCTTTGGAAACCTTTCCATGACTTCTTTCTCTTCAGATTTCCTCTTAGCATTAATCCTAAATTTTCTGTTTCAAAATGTCACCCCCTATAAGCCCTTCATTATTTCACCTGGTGCTGTTGAGACCAAAGAAGGAGCTGGTGTTTGAATATCTGTTTTTGTCTCACAATAACACAAAGAAAGGAATTATTTGAAGAAATATCTGCAACAGTGATGATCTAGAATCAAGACCTGTGGAGGTTCTTCCTGTCTCATTTGTCAATGGGAATCTGAGATTTGTGTTTTCTTTCTTGATATGAAAATCAGTGAGATTCTTCTTATTTGGAGAACTTAAATTTACTTCTTTATAATGTCCAGATTGCTAGTGTTATCAATCCATTTTGTATACACCTCTTTCAGGTTTGCCTTATAAGGACATGTTGTATCATTTTTGGATAACCTTTGTTTGGTGTGATGTACCTAAATTCTCTGTGAACTTAATAGGCTGTGCACAGCTGGGTTGCTGTTATTGTCTTCTGTATATACTGCCTTTGCACTTAGTCCCTGGCATATCAGCTGAACCTTTGGTGCTCTCTCCTGAAAGCAATACAGTGTAATTTATTGTGATTTTTTTGTTGTTGTTTGTTTATAGTCCTTCATAAGCATTCAGCTCCTATGACAATTATTTTATTGAGTCCAATTTGACTTTGCTTCTAAGCAAAAATTTTACTTTGGTTATAAGCAATTGTCATGCAGGAAAAGCAGTGTTATGATATTTCCCTAATATTAAAAAAGTACATATGGGAGATTTCTCTAGGGGTACTACCACAAAAACATGGAATTATATTGTTTGGCTGGTGACGGTTTTCTCTCATCTCATGTTTTGTAGTGAAAGAGTTAGGACAATTCAATTCTCATGTTTTGATTGGCATAACTAATTTTAAATAGGTGCTAATCCAGAGCTTTAAAGTAGTTCACAATCTGAAAGTTTAGATTTATAACACATTAAAAAAATGTATTTTTAAAGGAAAAATTAAGTATGAACTTTTTCTAAACATTCAACTTTCTAGAACACTCCAACTACAATTGGAGTATCTAATGGATAATACATTAAAAACAACAATAAAAACATAAAACAAAAACAACAAAGCAAATAGAAAAGAAATAAACCCAAGGCAAAACAGATTTTTCCATTTTCTGCATATTTTGCAAAGATCAGAGCATGTTTTTAAAACAGTCTTATGAGTTATTAATACATGGAATGAGAAAGAGCTTGTAATCTTTTCCAGCATCTTCTGTAATGAAAAGATTGAGTACATACATTTGTCTAAATGTAATGAATATCCAAACATAGATATGGACTGATATCTGAGGTGGCTGCACTTATTATCCCATTGGTGGATATTTGGGTGTAGATTCAATCAATCAATCAAACAAACAACAACAACAAAAAACACAATGTCCAATACTGGTAAAGCCTTATACCAGCATCTCACTCAGAACAGTTCTGGCTCTTGTCAAAGTGCTTGCTGTTTCTTTGGTTACATTTTATTTTGTGCCTCACAGTTTAGACTTGAGTTCTGGATATAAAATGTGTATTCAGTCCCCTTATGAATGACACAAAATCTGTGGTTAAATATTTTGTTTTCAAATGTATTCGTTAATATCTTGCTTATGTAAGCTGGTTCTTAAGAATCAGCGAGGAGCTGGCTGATCCTTTTAACCATTTATTTTCCCGTCCTTTATCCCTGGTGGTTTTAAGATATACACCTTTTAAGCAAGTAAGGTTTGATGCAAGTTGGGTCTTGTGCTTCAAATCTTTTTGTTAGGAATATTCAGCAATTGATTTTCACTAGAAAACCTGTGGGCATCTTCACACTATTGCTATCAGTATGATCCAATTCTGTTCTCCACAGAAATTCAGCAGGGGTGCAATTTAATGAGACAAATGAAAGGAATCTGACCACTCTATTTATAGAACACTAATTGATCAGGGTAGCCATGATAGGAGGAAACTTCAGAGAAAATCAATGCGATATCAAATGAAAGTAGCACTCAAGCTCTTAAAGAGACCTGCATGGAGAACCAATTAAGTATGAATCCATTTGATGATCCATGGGGACAGCTAGGACTATGTGTGTTTTTCAAGTTGCAAAAAAAGAAATCAAACTGAATAGCATCTTACTTGCAAGGTTATCCTTACTATATATTTTCTTCTTCATCCTATTGATATTCTCTCCCATTAAATCTTGATGAATTGTTTTACTTTCATATGGTGACTGTAAATGTCTTCTTTTAAGAACCTCCATTTGACAGCCTTTAGAGCTTTTTTTTTTTTTTTTTTTTTTTTTTTTTTTTTTGTAATGAGCTCTGATGCCCCTCTCTGAGGACAGCAGTAACACTTTGTAGCAGAACTGCACAGCCTCTTGGCTCTGTGTCCAGGGCTCCAGCACAGTCCTAATTCTCAGGGCTTTCACTTACATCCAGGGAGAAAAACGTGGTTCTTTCTATCTCCATTTTCATTCCTGTCATCCAAACACTTGTGATTGTGGTAGATATACAAAGCTTAACCATTTATACTTATTGCTAGTGTTTCTTAAAGGCCATGTAATGTATTTTCTGCATGTACAGATCTTTGCTTCCTCCTCTAACTTCATTTTTGTTTCCTCATGATATCCACTAGAAGTCCTAAACAACCCCCATGCTCCATCCCCAAGATTTTTATTTTTTATTTTTGTCAGGTATTCTCCTTAACTCTGTGTATTTGCATGACATGGCATTGGCTGCATTTCAATACCCTGTGTTTGGGTTGCTGTAGCAAGGTGGAGAAAGGAACAACCTCCTGTAAAGTGCTTCTGAAGGATCCAAAAGGGGAACACACATACACTTTGGTAACTTACCTATTCTAAAAAAAAGGTGACAAACAGCAAGGAGGAGAATCACTACTTAAACTTACATGCAAAGCTGTTCAAGCTAGAAAGATGTGTCTCCTTTCCTTTGATGATGAAATGTGCTTACAATTAAATAGATAAAATTCTTCCTTCATTTTAGAGCATATAGGATACAATGCTTAGGTTCATTTTCTGAGGAAGATTTTTTTTAATTTTTTTTTTTTCCAGTAAGATAATCAGAGACATGGCATTTGAAATAGCTGCATATATAATTCTGTTTTTCTGCTGCTGAATAGGAAAGGAGTAAATAATCTGTACCTTCCATGAACAGTTAATTTCTGTGGGCTAAATTTATATAATGGCAATATCTGAGCATGTTAATACTGCTATATTTTCTGTTCATTCAGTCTTGAGCATAGGTGGAGGCATAGGGTTGTGCCTTAATTAGCTAGATGAAAAATGTTGGAAATATTGTAAATTATCAATAAGGTCTTCATCTTTCTTTAAGCCCCAATTGGGAATACAGTTCCCGATGACATCAGCAGTTGCCGTGGTGAACTTTCATAAGCTAGTCTTTAATCTGTCATTAAACTACAGACTAGGAAAGCAGACATGAGGACTGAGATGAAAAAATCATGCATTTTCAGCATTGACTTTTTCACTGAAAAAATATAAAAGGCCTTTGTGTTTTTGGAAAGGAAAATTTGCTGCATTGGTGAGCACACTCTATCAACCACATATATCATCTAAGCAGCACCATGAAGGCACAATTTGCAGGATGTTAACAGAGCTGAGATGTGTGGCACTTGAGAGCGGTCAAAATCAAGTATGACATTAGGGCCTGAGTATGATGAATAGCTAGCTCAGCACCGTTATGCTCAGTGTTGGAGCATGGAGGTAAGAGTGGCAATTTTAGTGGCTCTTCTTGGTACTTGGGACTTTAGATAAAAGCTGAGTATTTTTTATATTTGGCCAGAGCAACAGGTGTGATTTTAAGTTATTGTACAGGAGGAGGCTAGAGAACAGAAGTTCTTCATGTGAGCTACCAGCACAGAGATGATTAAATTCATATTTGTGGAGGTGCATGTCCTGGATGAGAGATGGGGAGAGAAGAGGAAGGGAGTGAGGGCAGAGTACTTAGGGCCTGTGCAAAGGAAAGTTGTTTGGGAAAAAAGCTCGCCAAAAGACAGACCAGGAAGGAGCTGAACCAGCTGAGTAACCAAATCAGTTTAGGATAACTCCAAGTTGTGTACAAATCAGATGTACCACTAGTCTTGTGTGGGAGGACAGGACAGGGTCTGAGTTTCATTAAGAACAGGATAGAGTATGAGTTGAAACTCAGAGCAGTGCAAACTCAGAAACATTTAGGACCTCTGAATGCAGAAGAGCAGTGAGTGGGCTGTAGAGTATCTAGACACCGCACAAGCAATGTGCACAGAGTTGGGAGGGCAAATGGAGAGTGGGCTGTGACAGACAAGTGTTTGTTGCACTGAGCTGAGAACTGAATTAAGAGTGGAAGTATATGCATTACCATTGAAGGACATAAAGGTGCCATCTAAATCTTTCACTTTCTAGCAGTCTCCAAAAATAGCAGTTTGGGGCAATATGTAACTGTGTCATTCTGTGCTATCTTGTCTAATAAGAGAAAACTCTTCCCCATGAACCTTAATGTGCTCATGTTATTACAGCATTATGACTCTAAGAATAACATCACTGTAGTTATTATTTGCACAGTTCTCAGCAGTTTGTTTCTGCCCAAGTTTTGCTCTACCAAAGCAAATCTTTGTTCTCTGTTTCCTTGTCCTCAACTAGTAGGTGCCCCTGTACAGGACTAGATATTCAGCCAGTGCTTCTCTGTCTTTTTATTTATTTACTTATCGATCTATCTATCTATTTATTTATTTATTCAGTCTGTGATGTTCTTGCTTTTTGGGAAAAGAATTACAATAACAATTTCATATTTGCTTTCCTACATTAGAAATAGAAAAGCCATAACTTTAAAGTTTGGAAATGTAAAAGATTTTAAAGAGACATTAAGGAACAAAGCTACAACTGCTTCATTCTGAAAATACATTAATTGAATAAGAACACAGAGAAAATATAAAAGCAGAATCTAGATTTTTTTTTGTTTTGTTTTTAACAGATCTTGATATTTGGATTGATTTTCTTAAAAACCATGAAGTGTAGCTCACTTTTATGTTTTCCTGGAGGCTTTTCCTTCCTAAAAACATTTTTGACAATTTTAACTTAGTCTAAAGAAGTACATTAAGTGGTAATTTCTGTGGCCAAGTATTATTTGCCAGTGTCTTGCCTTCTCACACATAGGTCTATACTGGTGAAATGGTGCAGAAGAGAATTTGCCCAGGTCACAACAAGAGAAATTATCTGTGAGAGCACTCTGTTGTGTTTTCCTACCAGCACCAGGTTCACACTTATATCCTTGAAAAATAGTGCTTGCATGGATGACAGACTATTACAGGGCTGCACATAGGTTATTGCTGTGAGAAGGGAGCCTTTCGGAGATCTTCTGAGTCACTGGTACCATCTGTCCCTATTCCTGAGGTAAGACCGGATGGTGTGAGCAAAGCTCTGGCATGCAGTTCAGCTTTTTGTTTGGCATTCCAGGGTTTGAATCAGCTGCAGGCTGATGGGGAGGCTGGTTTAGAATAACTTGTTTTGTTCTATGTTCTGCAGTGAACTCAAAGCATAATCTGCTTTGATTCACATATTGCATTGCAGGAGACATATTTTTTCTGCAAAGCAGACAGTTTAAAAATATTATTTTTTTTCCCCACTATTCAAGTTGGGCTAGATGTTGCTTAGTTTTACCCTTCCTCATTCAGAAGTTTGTTTTTCTTTTGAGAAGTCAATAAAAACTAAAATGGGAATTCAGTCAGATTCAGTCAGGATTCACACAGACCACAAGCATTCTCTTCCACATAGTGCCATACTGGTTTGCTTCCCTGTTTTTTCTTGTGGAAGCTGTGTTCTCATGCTTCCTTTCTTGGGTTTGATCCTTTCAACGTAGACTGAAGTTCACAGCTTCAGTGAACAAATCAAACCTAAAGTCATCATTAAAAAAAATAAAAAAAAATCACCAACCCTTAAACTGAATATATATATATATATATATATATATATATATATATTAAAAAAAAGAAGCATGGCAGTAGAATAGAAAAAAGGGTCAGATTCCCTACAGTGTTGTGTGGGGGAAGGTGGTGGTCTTGCAGTGGGAGCAGTGGTGTTAGAGGAGAACAGGACTTTACAGTCAATACCAAGGATGTTTGATTAGCTGAGTGTTTGGGGGGGATTGCAGTAACAATACAGAAAATAAAATCAGAGAATTTGAGCTATTAGTGAGCTTTTAGCCAAGTAGTATGAAATGTTAGGCTTGTCTGTGGAAGACAGAACCTGTAGGGAAGTGCGTTTCAGCATGGGGATGACAGTTAAATACTTGCAAGTGAAGTTAATTCTGCAACGATGATGACACAGTGGGAAGAGAATAGGGGATAAAGAACAGAAGTCTTTGGCAGTGTGGTAAAAACAGGAACTGGACAGCTGCTGAAGCTGAAATAGAGTATAGAGTTAACAGAGGAATCAGACTTACAAACAAAAAAAAACGGAAAGGAGAAGGCTGCAAATGGAAGGGTGACATTCTGTGTTGAAATATGGGGAGAGCAGTCTGTGTGGAATAGGGAGGCTGGGGTAATGCAGTAACAAAAAGGTGTAATGCAATCACTGAGGGCATCCCATTTCTTGAACATTAACAATTAATTCTCATTAATTATAGGAGAATTAATTAGAATAGAGGCAGTACGAGCCGTGATAGATATTTTACAGTGAAAGATGCCATAATGCATTTGTGTGCTAAAGAAAATGACAAGGGAAGAAGAGGGGGTGAGAATAGAAGCCATTACTGCAAGAAAATGTCGTCAGGAATACAATTAGAGGAGCTGGTGCTGAAAAGCCACATTGCTGGGTAGGTTTCCAAGGTAACAGGTGGAAGTGTCAGGGGCACAGGTGAGGCCCAGGCGTGGAGCACACCTGCCATGCGGTAATGTCTTGGGGGTAGAGTTTCATGTTTGTGTTTGCTGTTTGTTTTGCCCTCATTTTCAGGTTCCTAAAATAGATCCCAAGTTTCCCTTAACGTTACATAACGGTGAGTCAAACCCTGCATTTAAAGATCTTTAACTAGTTTTAACAATCACATTTCTAGTTAACACATGCAATATAACGAAGGCTGCTCTCCGGCTGCTCTCCACCCCAGCAGAAAAGACTCTCAGCTTACATGCACGCAGGCAGCTTTTGCCAAAGCTGATCCAACCCTCTGTCACACTCTTCCATTGAAGCAAAATGCTTCAATGCAGGAGGTCAGAACTTTCCTGTGTGTACTGCTTGTCTCCTTCTTTGTCAGACATTCTTACACGTTTTCCTGCCCTGTACCCATCTGCAAGCTTTTGTGCTCACACTGTGTGTGAGATCTGGTGCATCGCAGCATCCTCATCCTGAACCTTCCTGTGCTCCTGAAGCACAGAGATCACCAGAACTGGTGTCAATTTGATGTGGATTTAAACAAAGTGAGGCCTACCAGATTGGACAGAGAGTTAGTTGCTTGAATTTCAAAATTTTGGCTTCTGGTTTGATTCTTGTTTCAGGCATTATTTCAGATCCAACGTCTCAAACAAAGGTATCTTCTTTTCCTGGCTAGGAGCTGTGTTCAAGGCAACTCAGTATGATCTTCTCCATGAATACTTTTCATTTGCAGCAATGGTAGATCAGCCACTTATTTGTGCATGTGCTTTGAGAGTGAATATCATCTGTAATTTTTACTGCTTTGTGTGGTACTGAAAAACACATCTCAGTATGATACAGAGTAGGGAAGATTAATAGTTTATGTGGACTATATAAGCTATATATAGCCTGATAATCGTGCCATGATACTTTTATTTTATAAAGTTGATGCTCTAGTCCAGTGTGCATAGCAAGCTTTCTGCATTGATGCTGGGTTCTATTAACCTGTCACCACTTGTTTAACAATAGCACTTTAGAAAAGATTCTTTTTTTTTTTTTTTTTTTTTTTGGTAAAAAAATTTACTTTTTTTTCAAAAAATACAGTGAGGGAGAGCTTTACTAAACAAATAAAATGCTTGTAATTTGATTTTTTTTTTTTTATTTTCTGTGAAATACAAAATCATGAAATGGTCTTGATCACAGTATTTGTTTACTATGAATTCAATTTCTCGGTTAGCCTAGCTTATATTCACTCTGGGGCTGTGCTTATCACCCTGCTGATGATAGGGGATAAATTATTTTTATTATTATGCTTATGAAGTCTCTCATACAGAAAAAGCATTCAGTAGATAGTAATGGTGAGCCATTTCCTGACAGGTATGTAATTTTGAATAAGAAGAATCTCACAGCCCAAGTGATGTACTCTTTAAGACCATCAGAAATAACTTTTGATGTGAACGTGTACAATGCTACATGTGGATTATTATTGATTTTGGATTTGTTAATTATGTAATCAAACTGGGCCTGATTCTCATCTGATGCAGATTCTATCTCCTCTCGAACAGGTAGTTATGTTGCTGTAGCTGAGGTTCTCCAATAACCCTGTGTGCTCTGACCAGATCTACTAGTCAGAGAGCACTGGTGTCCTTCACCTGTGGCTGATGTTCAGAACTGGGCTCCTTTTGTGTCTCACCTCCCCCGAGTACCAATTCCTGTATTGATCCCAGTCCATTAAGATTGAAATCCTGAAGTTACCTGTTTAGTTAACAAGATTATTGGCAGAACTTCCAAACAAGCAGGAAGACTCTCTTCCTCCTAGAGATACATTGTGTATCTCTAGATATTTTTATTTTTTATTTTTTAAATCTGAAACAAAGGTTAACAAGAAAGTCTGTCATAGGTCCATATACAGTGTCACCCATGTATCAGTTGCTCAGATTATAGTGTTTGTTTAATCTTATTTAAGATTATCTGGTTAACATTTATCTTAAGTAAAAATTATTGTTCAGTCCTGTATGAAAGGAATAGAGATGCTGAAGAGCTAATGGATAAGAGAGTAACAATTAGGAAGTGCTTTACTTAGAGAATAGTTTACATCTTGCAGCCATTTCCATTCTGCTTTTCAGACTATACAGAATGGGGACACCAAAAGTTTCAACAACAGACAATATGAACATAGGCATTTCTGTGATATGAATTTTCTTTAGAAAAAGCTATTCAGTAGAGATCGCTGTGGATCACTGTGGATGGAAACAGCTCCCAGGACATCTTAAAAAGTATTTACACAATAGACCTCATAGTGCTTGAGTAGCCACTCTGTTTAATTAGTGGTATTTCAAAGATTTAATCTGTGTAATCAATAGAACTTAAAAGGTCTATAGCTTACATTTGAAAGTAAATGTATTTGGTTTGTATGAGAGATCATAATTTTACATTACTTCATATATTTATGCATGCCCTGCTGTTTTATAATGGGCAGCTGCCAGTGGAAAATGTCTCTAAGAGAGAGCAGCTATGCCTGTACCAATAAACGAGACACTACCAGGGCTGCTGCCCGCCACTGAGGCTACAGGGTAGCTACATTATGGCTGTTAAAGTTGTTGTCATCCTAAACAGTGGCTACATGTGAAGAGCCTTTTGGGAATGGTTCCTGGGTTGCAAGACCCCAGAGAGCTTAAGTGAGTGAGCTCTGTATGAGGTATATTTCTTTGGAGATATTTGCACTCACCCTTGTGGGGAGGTGGTGGAGCTGGACTGGAATATCACAGAGCTGAGCCTAGCAGACACACTTGTTATTAACTCCTATGGATCTTCTATGTTTAAAGCATTTGCAGAGATGACGTGAGCATATCTTGCATCGAATAAATAGTAATGTCTGGTGTCTTTCAATGCTTGGTGACACTTTGAGGCAGCTGAAAGCTACAATAAAAATGCTGGAGTCAGCTGAAAGTGTAGAGAGAATTTAGATAGGCAGAACGAGATTACTTGAGTTGTTATTTGACCAAAACATTGGGGTTAATACTTCCACTTCTACAGTGGCACCATGGGACTTTATACAAACATAAGTGGTCGAGACCTTGGTTGCTTTTTTCTGCTGAAAGCTGGCAACTCTGGCAAGCACAGCAATCTCACATGATTATGCTGGAGTTCTGGGGCAGAGCTGGGTCAGAAGGAGAAGAACCACTTACTGAAGTGCCAATAACCATTGTGCAGCACTGTAGCTTCCACTAGGGGATTTACCCTTTACAGGTCTTGTGTCACAGTCACAGTACTGGGCAACAATGTTTCCAACAGTGTCACAACTTAAAGTAACAAAAGAATCTGAATATGGAGGGTGTCTTGGGACACACAGACAGTGCTCGTCTGTCCTTTTTTCATCACGTATCTTCCCACATTAGATCTACATGAAATTCAATTTCTGATCCTGGTGTATGCTTGCATTTTATATGATCACAGCAAATAACAAAGTAGACTCTATTAGTATAGCTCCAAGGTGCTGCATTCATACACATAAAAACATGGACCTTCTACTCCTTTGCAAAATTTAAACAGAAATATTATAACCTTTAAGGCTACAGCTTTTCTAAGAAGACTTACAAATTTTCCATCAGCACTAAATGAAAATTTTTGTGTCTTCCTTCTGGAAATTTTATTTTTTTCTTTCTGCAGACAAATATCAAATGGGTCAAAACTGAAACATTTAAGTTTGGGAAGGCTGCCAGTACTGAATGGAGTGTTCAGACACCTCACGTTCCCAGTTACCTCCAGGCTCTATCTGTTCCTGTCTCCAGGAGAGGCTACTGTGCACCAAAGGAAATATATTTCATCCAAATAGCATTGTCTGTATAAGGGGATAGAAGCCTAGAGCACTCAGACTGCAATTCCTAGGGCAATAGTAATAACCAGCAAGCTTTTTGAGATATTCTCTCTCTCTCTCTCTCTCTTTTTTTTTTTTTTTTTTTTTTTTTTAAATCCCCCTCCATCCTGTATTTCAGTGAACTCAAATTCTAAGGTTGCCTTTGCCTTTTGTATATGGAATATGTAGCTACTGCATTCTTATCACAAAACACTGAAATATTCATGCTGCTTTTAATTTTAGTGCTGCAGGGCTGTAGTGGATACGATGATGCAAGAATTTGTGCTGAGAAAATGGAAGACTTTTTAGTGCTTCAGCTATGTGTGAATATTTTTCATCTGGGCTCCAAAGTGAGCAAAGCTGACTGGAGTATTGCTTTAAATTATCTATTTCAGTAAATATACAGCCAGGATCTTTAAATGGCTAAGCATACAGCTGGCGTCTGATATCTAGAATGTGGCTAGAAATGTTATTCATTCAGGAGGAGAACAGAAATTGGATTTATTGTACTAAAATGTACACATACATATACGTCAGCAGATTCCTTTGCCTGAATTACCCAAAAGAAGGGCAAAAATGCAACATATTAAAATTGATCTGATGTCTATTTCAATTAAAATGCATTACATTTTAGGGAATTTAAGTGAATTATCTTTTCATTTCTTATTTTCCCATGCTGGCAGAAGGCAGCCTGTCTCTCCATGGGGTAACATCACATTTGCTCAAGGTCTGTGAACTAATGTGGATTAAAAGTCAAGCAGCTGCTCTAATACATAATGGATCTACCAATAGGACACAAAGAACTGATTCTGGTTCTGAGATAGGAAAGAGATAGGAAATGCTTTTTTTTTTTTTTTTTTTTTTTTTTGGTCCTATGCCGATAATCTGAGCTCTTAAATCTATTTCAAATTAAAGTGCTACTTTAAACAGGCTACTGAAAACTGACAAATTACCCAAATTACCCATGGTAATAAACTGTTTCAGATATTAATCTGATATTTGAGATATAAAGTTTTTTATACACACACAGAGACTCACAAAATTTGACACTTTTTTTTTTTTTTTTTTTTTTAATTTCAGTGTGAATTTTTTCATTGGTTGTTGAAAATACCTTATGTATAGGTTTATGTATAGGTTTCTGTATTTATCTCTTGCTGTGATCCTGCATCTGTTAGTACCTAATGGAAGATTTGATTTTTTTAGCTGTTTTTTATAGTGGTGTGAGAGCATTGTACCATGCTGTTCAGAATCCCTCAACAACTACATCCCTTTGTGAGTGGACAGATTTAGCTTGAGAATTCTGTCATCACATTGGTGTTTTGGCTGGTGATGAACTTCAAAAACAGCACAGCTTAAGAAAGTGAAGAAATTTTGGAAAATATCAGATACAAATATGTCATGTAACCTCAGTGGTTTTATATTTTTTGTCAGTGACTGACTTGTTCAGAGCTGCCAGTTCTGAAGGAGAAAACTCTTTATGGTTTTCTTATGTTCAGGAGGAACACCTTGTGTTCCAGTTTGTGCCTATGGCCTCTTGTTGTGTCACTGACCACCCCTGAAAAGAGCCTGGCTCTGTCCTCTATGAACCTTCCTTTCAGGTATTGATATACATTGATAAGATGTCCCCTGATCCTTCTCTTCTCCAAGCTAGACAATCCCAGCTCGCTCAGCTTCTCTTCAAAGTCATGTGCTTCCGTACCTTCACAATCTTTGTGGCCCTTTGCTGGGCTTATTCCAGCATGCCTCTGTCTGCCTTATACTGGGGAGCCCAGAACTGGACTGGCAATCCAGATGGTCTCAAAGTCCACTGTTCCTTCCTTCCTTCCTTCCTTCCTTCCTTCCTTCCTTCCTTCCTTCCTTCCTTCCTTCCTTCCTTCCTTCCTTCCCTCCCTCCTTCCTTCCCTCC
>NC_048895.1:64883205-64893969 GCF_011077185.1 Oxyura jamaicensis | reverse complement strand
TCCCTCCTTCCTTCCCTCCCTCCTTCCTTCCCTCCTTCCCTCCTTCCTTCCTTCCCTCCTTCCTTCCCTCCTTCCCTCCTTCCTTCCTTCCCTCCCCTTTCTCTCTTTCTTTTTCTTCCCTGTCGGTATTAACATAATATAGAGTTAGGCTATTGATATTTTCTCTTCCTGAGAACAGATTCGCATGGACTACACGTCTGTCTTAGCAAGAAGAGGTCTGTATTTCTAATTTTCATCTTCTAACTCCTGAAACCTTTGGGTATGCATTTTCAAGAGTTTCAAGTGTGATTTCAGGATAGATCAACATCACATTTTATCATTACTGAGCCAATAATGGCACAGTAGGTGTATTAACTGTGTCCTAGATATGTACGATAAAATAAATGAAAGTTTGTTTGCCCGATTGTGAACTTTAGCTTTTTAATGTTAGAATTTCTTTTGTAGCAACTAACACAGAAATGGCCATGCTCATGTAACTTAAAAAGACAGGGGACTGATGTCTGAAGTTAGAATTCAACAACAGTGATTTGCGATCCTCCAGAGTAATAACCAGAATGACAGTTCTCCCTCAAACAATACCGAAATTCCCTGGGCTCTCAGGAGAATTTTACGTGTGTGTACCATCAGTAGTCTTTCAGGAGTGCAGAAGAAGAGGGAAGCTGAGGTTCATTTACCTTATAGGAAAGCAGATCTTTTAACTGCCTTTAGAAAGATAAAGCATACTGAGGCAGTTCAGACTGAGGTTTTCTTAAAGCTGAAAGGTTAACATAAATCTCCATTCTATATTATGATGAAAACATTTGAACACTCTTGGGAACTGGAATAGTTTTGCACTGCTAAAAACTGAACTTTTGAAAATTTGTATGTTGGATAGTTCAAGATACCTCTACTTTTAATAAAATATAACACTTATTAATGGATTTCAAGTCAGTTTTTCAATTTCCCTAGTAATTTAAAGCTTAATTATGCTGCATTCTATACCTCAGTGTCTGTCCTCAGCTGATTTTTCTTAAATCACTGTCCCTTCAATTTTACAGTTCAGTTCAATTCTCAGGACTCTCATTTGCATAGAGTGACAGATTAATATTGGATGGCTAAAATGATTACTGCTCTTAGTGCCTACTGCAGTGATGAAGATTGATTCTTCATAGTATGAGGAAATGTGGCTCATGAAATAACTCCTGACTCACTGCAGTTTTCAGTCTATTGTATTATTGTTAAACGCAACTGGTAAAATGGTAATCCAATTTTAATTCATCATGTCTGAAACTAAGAGTTGCATGTCTTGGAGAGCTTTGGAGAATAAAATTGTAGGCAACAGTTTAGAAATTTTCTATTTGTAGGAAAAAGGTGATTATTCTGGTTGGAGAATTGGTATCTTTCAGCTCAATCATTAATTGTTGGCACTGCAAAACTATGCAGTGTTGTTTGAAAACTGCCACAACAAGGAAACTTGCTTTTTTGCCTCTATGCAGTATCTCTGTACACCTTATCCATCTGCAGAACTTTGCACCCCATTGCCTTAGTAGGTTTACAGGTATATCATTAAGGATAATCATTTCAGATGTAGCTTCTTGCAAATTTTGTCTGAAGACAAAACAGAATTAAAAATCTGTAGGTAGGCTATGGTTCTTCTGGGAAATTGTCAGTTGGTATGATACACTGAAATTACATGGAAGCCATAAGATTTGGTATTTACTTACCCATTTTGAGTTCAGAGTTTTCAAAGTCGTTTCAGTCTTGACATGTGATTGAAAAACATGGGTCCTCCATTTAAGATCACTATTCATTTCTCTTTCTCTGCCTTTCTGTTCAAATATTGAAAAGGGGTTAGAAAAAAAAATATGATGAATATGTTTTTCTCTTGTGCATCATGGTAATTTCTCTATATTTCTCTCTGAATTAACTTTAATTTAATCTCCTGTTTTTCCTTTCTATCCTGTTTCTCTGATTTCTGCCCTCTTATTGTTTCTTTCCACCCTTAAAATTTTCTTAAGGTTTCCCTTCCTTCTGCTATGAAGGAGCTGTGAGATAACACAAGAGATCATGTTTTGGTTATACTACACAGAACAAATAGGTGTAGCTCCCCTAAGGGAAATCAAGATAAGGTGTTAGCCTACTCACATTTGGAAGTGATCACTGCACAAGACAGAAGCTATCTGATGACTGTTTTTGCTCCTCTTTGAATGGCGTTTTGTCTGTGGAAGACTTTCCTCTTCATGAAAAGCACCATAACAGTCACTCTGCGGTCAGTGGTCTCAGTAGAAACCATGCACTGTTTGGAGATGAGGTTAGCCTCTCTAAATAAAAGATGGTGACTTCAGGAGCGGAAGCTGAGATGCTGGTATGGCATTTCATCCTCTGGTACACAGTTCCTAGCCAAAGACTTTTCCCTTCAGGAATTTGAGTATGGCATTTTTTATGAGCAATAATTTCCTAAATTATTTTTATTCCACAAGCATTATGAAAGTATTGTTGCTATATTTATACACTGCACAGTTTTCAGTATAGTGTTTTTCCATTTATCTGTAATCTTAATCTAATAAGACATTCACAAGCTGCCTGGAAAATTGATTTTTCTCCCCCATGGGAATTTCTATAGCACAAATCACCATCTGATAATTGCCTATTGTAAAAAACAATTTTCATCACAGGAAAAGAAAACAGTATAGAAGAATAGAAGATCCTATTCTACTCTCTTTCTTACTGTTTTTCTGTTTTTACCAATTTGGGGACAGCATTACACTCTGAAAAGGGATTTTTTTTTCCTTTATAATATCACATATTCCAGACTGTAGAAGTGATCCTTAGAATTAAAAAGGAGACAGTGTTCATAGATGAAAATAGAATTCTCCTTGGAAAATTGCATTTTTCATTTCCTTTTTAAAACTAAATCTTTCATTTATCCAAGTTCAAAATGACAAATGAGCCAAGGGGAAAAAAATACCCTAAACTCCAACCCCTCGTTAAAACAAGAAATTAAAAAAAAAATAAAAAAAAATCACACCATTTCTAATGAAACTTCAAACTCTTATAAAAAAGCAGGCCAAATTCTCTTGAAGTTATTTTTTAAAAATAAAGTAATTCCATATGAAAGTAGAGCTTTTATGCAAAATATTTTCTTTATCAAGCACATATAATTTTAAAAATGAGAGTGATCTGAGCTTTTTATCCAAATAATGGAACCATAAAATCGATGTAGATTTTATATTTTATTATATTTATATATAGTGTAGACACATGGTCAGATGGCTTTTCAATCCCTATCTACCTAACTAATCTAAGCAATATGTAATTTTTATGAGTGACATATTGAAAGATGGAATGTAATTTGAAATTAAAACAGATACTTAGTAAAAAGAGCAATATTCTCACTAGATAGATATCATCTCTCTGTTCTCAGTTCATTCAATTTAACATATTTCTATATGAGCTGTAAGATAACATGACTAATACAAATGAAAAGGAGGACTGCCAAAAGTCAAATTGCCTCACTGGAAGCTTCTTAGCAAAATGACAACATCCAGTTCTAGATAATTAAATCTTATTTTGTGGAAATGCCACTGAATGATGTTAATTTGCCTTTAGGTAGTGCTGTTTTAGTTGAACACAGTAACAGAAATTTATCTGGACACTTTTAGTTTGTCTTAAAAATGGTTTAATATTGTTTAATAAACAAGAAAAGCTTAAGCTAGGAGAGGACAACACCATACTCTTACAGAGGGAAATTGCGAAAGCAAATAATTGTAGCATATAGGAGGAAATCCCGTAGTTAATATCCCTATCATTGAACAGTAGTTTTGATCCAGATTCTTTAGATTTTATAACTATTTCAATGATCCAGAAAAATTTCACCACCATTGAAACCTGAAAAATTAAATCTTTTTGCTATAATAGACTGGAAGTAACCATCTGCTCCAGTATTTTTAGATTAGCAAATTTTTGGGGTCCAAACCTTAAAGAGCTTAGGACAAAGGGGCAGAAGGGTCACAAGGTGAAGTCTCCTGGTTTTACAGACAACCTGGAGCTCAGCTTCCTCATAATTTAGTAATATCTGCCTCAAAGTTGGATTTATGTTAATCTTTATGGGTCCCTTCCAATTCTGTGGATATTCTATAATTCTATGAAAATAAGTTCAGATGCTTTTTCCCCCCAAAAAACTTGTTGGACATTTGTTGATTCAAATCTCTCTACGACTTTCAAGCCTGGATGTGCTCATGTTGAGCTTTTTCTGTTTTGTTTGGGTGTCAGTGTTGTCCTTTGTTTTGAATGAGTCTTTCTTTACTTGTTATTTATTCTCCCTAGTGTGTTTAAAGATAGCATCTGCCTTCTGGTATTTCGTGAACTGAACAGTCCAAATTCTAGACCCAGTCTCTATCATTCTACCATACTACTGCATACACGTCCAGTCTAAGGTCATGTCTTGAGCACAGGTGATCTGTCTTGAAACACAAGTTATTTTGTTTTGAGACATTATAATTACTTGTCACGGATGGATGCCTGCAGGAAGCTTGGTATAAGAAATGGCTTGTTCTTTAATTCCTTCAGTGAAAGTTACAGCTTGAGAGCAAGAATGGGGTTTCCTTTTCTCGTGTGGACAGAAATGGCTCTTGGTTTCTCTGGTACTTTAAATCTTGTAGTATCAAGTAAGTGAAGGTCTGATCTTCTAATTAGAGCTTTTCTGTCTTTGATTTTCCATAGTTTCCTCTTTAATTTAATTTAATGCTAAAAATTTAGTTTAGTCACACTGCATCTTGCATCTCTTACAGGATGTGGAATGTTCCAGTATCTTTCTTGGGGACTTTTCAATTATAAAAATACTGTTTTGGATCATCATAATGATTTTTTTTTTTTTCTCTTCTCTGAAGTGCTTGACTCTTTTGAATAGCAGGAGGAGATCTGAATTTGTTATCTTCAGGGATAACTCTTAAATGTCTTTTACATTATTAATAATTTAATATGATATCTTTGAACTTGTAATTTTTGTTATGAAGAAACAGTTTTCACAGTTTTGACATGGTGGCCTCTTGTTGCCTGCAGATGCTACAGTCTGAATTCATAACAGCACTCAAACACAGCCTTAAGTAAAGCATGTGAGTGCATTCATTGTATTTGTCTAGACAGCCCTTTGAAAGATGCCTCAAGGCTGCCCACAAAAACAGTCTCACTGACCTTAAGAACAAGAAACCCTTGGGTATAACCTCAGAGCACATGTGCCCAAGAGCAGTGTTAGTATGTGGCACAGTGTGCCCAGTGTGGCTATTTGCAGATAGCTATTTGTTTGCAATGTGCTCATGAGGTCATGATGTGACTGGACTGTGGGTGCATCTCTGGGCTTACAGTGGTCCCGGTGGCATCTGAGACTCCTCTTCTAAGGGATGTGCAAACAAAGCTGAAGTGCTGATTTCAGCTGGGGGAGCCAATTCTTTAAGAGTAGACTTAAGAGATTTAAATGTAGACACAGGACTCAGAGTGGAGAGTACTGTGGGCTTTAAGAAGCTCTTTTATTTTTAATTTATGATAAAGGTGGTAATTTTTATTATCCATCAGCATAATAACAACACTGACACCACTAAGAAGACTCTTCTGCATCATTATAGGTTATTGTAAATACTAAAAAATCCACACATGCTATATATATATAACTAGGTCTTTTCAGTGGTTTGGTTATACCCCATTTGATTTGTTACTTTTCCAGTCAAATGCATCACTTACTTTATGGCTGATCACAATTTCTTTCTGTTTTCTGGCATTGGATATCTTTTTCATAAGATTCATATGATTCATGGATTACAGGTTTTTCTGTTGAAATGCAGTATGTCTACAGAGGCAGTTGCGACTGCCACCATGCCTGTGACTTAATCTACATTAAAAAAAATCCACACCACTACCACCAACAAAAATAACACAAGAATCAATGATTTGGAAGAAATTCTTACCTGATGTTTGTGTAGGATGGCCATCTGTCTGGCAAACCCCAATGAGGAACTCAGATACATTTGAGAAGAGCCAGACAACCTTCTGACACCTGTTTCTCCAGCGACTGTTGTGTTTTATTCTGCCTTTTTATTTTCTTATCAGGTGCTGATGAGACTGGTGCTTTTGTTGTTTTTGTTGTTTTATCTGCATTCAGGAGATTTTGATTCTAAGTCCCAGCACTCTTGATAATGTTAGATAATTCTGACCAAATCACTCTTTCTCTTTCTGGGTCTAAATTTTGGAGGTTCTCACTTACAGTTCATATTTCAGAAAGTACTTCTGAAAATGGGCATGAGTGCAGCCACAGAAATGGAAAAATACCCAATATCCTTAGTCAGTTTTGGGAATTTAGAATTTCTGAAAAACACTGAGACAAACTGTGTTTTAATGCCAAGTCCCATGTCGTACTTGAGGATCATTCCAGATATATTAGTGATTGTCCATGTAAATGGATTCCAAGATGCAGGACAAGCTGAAATGTCAAAGTGATACTTCCTAAAGACACTCCTTTTACCTCTTAGAAATGAAATATCTTCATATATAACCAACTATTGACAGAGCAACCATTTTGAGCACACAGTAAAATATAAGTACCTTTGCCTCTCTCCTCTGAGTCTGTTTGTATGGTTATTGAGATCCTATTCACAAACTGTCCTCAGTTTCTGTGAGTGGATTTTTGAGCAATAAAGAACAAACACTCCATTTCTTTGTGTGTGTAAGTTTAGGGGCACTTCTATTAATTTAAAAGCTTATAAAAGTATTCAAGAAGGCATTATCTACCCTTAGGAATATCTTGTTTACTTTGTTGTCTTCCATATTACCTACATTATAGAAAGTGTTTGATCCCCATGAACCTTAACACAGTTACCATTCCAGTTTTAATTCTGAGGATATCTTCAAGGACATTCAGATGAAATTAGCAAAAGATGTCTTCTGCAGATATAGTGTATGTTCTTTTGTGTGTACAGCACATTGCACTACACTGTGCTTCTTTCCTGGAGTAGCAGCCTAGATAAACCAAATAAATGCAACCTTCTGTAGATGAATGGTATATCCTGCAACTAAAGGTTAAGGTGTCATCTAAAGATTTATCCTTCCTAATGGATTCATTGGGTTGCTGTGATAGGCTTATTATTTACTACCTTTCATATATCACAGATTGTGTCCTCAAAATGGTGTTTGGGGATTTATGACATTGAACAGGGTGAATTACATGTGAAATTATCAACCATCCTGTTTGACATTTAGTCAGTGTTGACAAGAACTGGGCATTTAGCTAGTAGCACAATCTTCCAATAAGGTTGTTTAATTTCAAGGCTGTTGTTAATCAAATGTTTCTGGAGAAAATCTGTAAAGTATGCTGTTAATCACATTGACTGTTGAGCTGTGGCCAGCCAGATGTTGATGGTGTCTGTTGTAGCTGTCATACTCCCTGCAGAGTCACAATTTGGAGATGAGTGGCACACAACAAAATGGTGACACAGAGGTGGGAAAAAAAAAAGACAATACTGTATTAATCAACTAGTTTGAGATTTTGGAAAACTATGTTTGTATGGGTGTGTCAGCATGTGTCAATGCTTTGCAAAGCACATGCATATGTGCAAGACATTGTCCTTATTCTGAGTCTGCTGTTTTCCATCATGTCATGTTGCTTCTATGTGGATAAGGCTCCAGGAATGCCTGCTGTACTTTTGAAAAGAGCAAATGGCCTCTTTAGGCTTCATTATTGCTGCAACTCTGTACACACTTACAGAACTAAGGAGGTCTCCTGGCACATGCACTTTTCAAAGTATATTACTATCTGGAAACATTCCATTAAAGATTTCCTTCCTGCAGTTCCTGCCTTTCTTATTTGAGAGGTCTTGGTTGATACAGCTTATGATTTTTTTTTTCATTTATTTATTTATTTTTTATTGGCCAGTTTGGCTTCAAATGGCGCTTTGTGGGTTATGTCTACACTGTTGGATGTTTCTCTATGGCCTGCTGTCTTGTCTCCAGAGGAGAAAAAATATATCTGTTTGCTCAGAAGGTACTGTCTAACCATTTGATCACCTTCTTCTGAGCCTCTGATGCCACTGACACAGGCCTAAATCTGCCATTATTGCAGCCACACAAGAAAAGAAGTCACAGCGGGCAAATGTGTCCTTGTCTGTACCTGTATTGTCAAGCCAGATAGAAGAATTGCTGCTGCTGTGAGGAAATTTGGTTTTAATCTAAGTGACTGCTATTGTTGGCTTGTCTGGAACACCTGTTGAATACGGGTTCAAATGGAAGCCACTCATTTCATAAGTCTGTATACCCAAACACCATGAAAGGTCTAACACAATCCAGGGAAGCCATAAGGGGATTTTCAGCAATTAGATACCTGTAAATCTAGGCAACACGGGAGGCAGCAGCAGCTTTTTGCATTGTTTGAACATATGATCAATCAAGCGAAACCAAATTGAGGATATGTAAAGAATTTGGTTATTGCCAAATTGTATTCAAGGACAGAGAGGATGCCCCCTTCAAACTGACAAGCCCTTGGGCATATTCTTTTCACTTGGAAGTTGAAAATGCTGATCAGAATCTTTCCTAGGGAGTTATCTAGCCCTTGTGTTCAGTAAGAAAAAAAAGTTATTGCTTCAACTCAGGTATTCTATCCTTAAATTTAAGCTCCCAGGCCTCTCCTCTCACAACATAAGAATTACAGTCGTGGATATTGCATGACAATTTATGCACAATATCTAATGCATTCTCAGTTTTATGAAATATGAATAATATTAGAGACACTTTGACTTGTAGTTTAGATTTACACCTGCTTTTTTAAGGTGGAAATGAGGGACATTTCCAATTCTCATTAGTGACAGCGGAAGAGATAAATGAATACAATGAATAAAATTCCATAGAAGTGGGAAGGAGAAAAATATATTGTATAGTTGGATTATTGAAAAACATACATGTTTTAAACATTTCTGGAGTGTTTTATTATTATTTTTTTTTCCTTTTTTTTTTCTTTTTTTCTTTTTTTCTTTTCCCTTGGCATGGAAGGCTGGAACACTACTGAGAGGACATGGTTTTGAAGAACATTTCTCTTTTAAGGCTTATTATGAAAATTAAAGCATTCAGCATAACAAAAATGATTTGATGCATGTGAAACTTCTGTTATGATTTAACTCACATTGCCTGTTTTTGTTTTGTGACATACAGGACAGTTTTCCAGCTCGTTTTGGAGGAATACATTTCGTCAATCAGCCGTGGTATATCCATGCCCTGTACACAGTTATACGTCCCTTTTTAAAGGAGAAGACACGAAAAAGGGTATTCTTCTGTTTAATTTTCCATTACCTGGCAATTGTAGTAAGCAGGTGTATCATACCGTAAATAAAGTAGATATGCACAATATCCCAGCTTGTTATCAGTGGAAAGTGTTTAAATGCATCTTCATTGTAAAGAGCATCTTTACCCATTTTAGAGACAAACACACATTTATCCTTCAAAGACACAGTCAAGCTGTGTACTTAAATGTATTTCTACACACAAGCATATGTTTTCTCCTGGGTTATATAAAAATACTGTCAACATTGCAATTTCTATAAGAAAGTCATTGCAATAAAAACTTAAAATTCATGTTTTTCTTTTATGACAGAGTTAGTGAGTACTAAGTCCTTTTGTAGTGATTTCCTTGACATTAGCATGAACTAAAAACCACAGCTGGAACATAGGAGCTTATACATAGTGACTTGAATGAAAGGCAATAAAAGGAAATATGTGTGCATGCATGAGCACGAGCAGTCTTTAAGATGTTGCTTAATTTGCAGCATTTGCATCAGTGCAATTAAATTTGAGGTTGGTGGTGATAATACATATAAAGTTATTATTTCAGTAACAGGAAATTTGTCATCCAGGAAAACACAATCAACATTGCATAAAAAGCCACTACAAAGAATATGATCTTTTTTTTTCTTATTATTTGTTTATGGGGTCAGCTCTCTAAGGAACTCTATTTTCTCTCCTCAAACACAGACTTCAAGGCCACGATAATCCTTGGTGTTTAGCTGTTTTTTTTTTGCTGACAGATTATGCTTGAGAGGACTCTGGCATTTTGAACTATAGATCACAAAAGCTTTTATGTAATATCTGTTATAAATATGCAAATGAATACTCATTCTGCAGGATTCAGTTGCACTCCACTGACTACAGATTCAACAAAGAACATTTAAGTGCCAGATATGTTTGAGGCCTATTTAAGTCAAGCACTGCATATGCATAACCAGGGAGTAAAGTAAAGCTCCTGTGTATGTTACAAGATTAAAAGTGAGAAGGCAGTTGAATGTGAATACTTATCAGTTAGGTATCTACATTTTTATTAAGATGCCCAAATCTGTATCTTATCTTTATAAAAAAGCTAACTTTCTACAACTGTTTTGTCAATTCTAAATCAGGTCATTAAATATTTATTTGGAGTTCAAAATTTATTTTCAAAATATGAAAGCTATGACCACCACTTAAAACTTAAAAGCAGCTTAAAAGAAAGAAGAGAGAAAGGAAGAAAGAGAGAAAGAGAGAGAGAGGAAGAAAAAAAGAAAGAGAGAGAAAAAGAGAGAGAAAACGAACGAACGAACAAAAAGAAAGAAAGAAAAAGAAGGAAGGAAGGAAGGAAGGAAGGAAGGAAAGAAAGAGAAAGAAAGAAAGAAAGAAAGAAAGAAAGAAAGAAAGAAAGAAAGAAAGAAAGAAAGAAAGAAAGAAAGAAAGAAAGAAAGAAAGAAAGAAAGAAAGAAAGAAAGAAAGAAAGAAAGAAAGAAA
>NC_048895.1:64880418-64883105 GCF_011077185.1 Oxyura jamaicensis | reverse complement strand
AGAAAGAAAAGAAAGAAAGAAAGAAAGAAAGAAAGAAAGAAAGAAAACTTTTCCTTGCCTTTTTGGCTACTTCTGCACTAGTAAATTAAAAGAGTGCTGGGCACTGTTATTCCTGTTGTTTGATTGCACAGGCACTTGCTGGTATGTCACTGGCTGGTGCCAGGTGGTGTCTTCTTACACAATGCCCAGGACCTATTTGAGGATGGCAAGGACCAGTGAGCAGTATGGATGAAGTGAGCCTCTTCTAAAGATAAAGGGAATTAAACCATAGGGATGTGAGCTGTGCCATGACACTTTCTCCTAGTGCCTGAAGTGAATCCTGTTTCATTTGCTAGTCTGGTAATAACTACTGTGAGCTGTCTGTGTAGACAAGCCCAAGAGCAGGTATTTCCTCTTACTGGAAGTTCTGCAAGTCCTCTGAAGTGGGAGAAGGCTATTGAAATCCAGAGGTGGTTTGTTTCTAGTGTTCATCAATCACATGTTGCAGATCTCTGAGGATAAATGATGAGGTTAAATATGAATAGAATTATAAATATGAGTTTACGTATGCATCGTGTGCAAGCTTTATCTATATTAAAGTAAAGCATTTTTGAAAATAATTCAGTCAGTGAAAACATTGATGGACAATATTAACTGGTGCATCAACTATTCACTTGTGGTCACAAAAATTATTTTTACATCAAGTATGGATGGTAGCTAGTTATGGTATCATATAAAGGAATAAAATATTTTTTCATTACATTGTCATTTATCTTATTTTTCATAGAACTCAAAGCCAGATGCTGAAATTTAATACTTTCAGCAAGTCCTTAATATATAGAATGAATTCTGATTTTATTTATTAATTTATGTACTTAATTTATGTACTTTATTAATTAATATCAAGATTAAGGAAAACAAATTACAAAATGTCAGCACTCTGTCTAGTCTTCAGTCTGTCTAGTTACCTGACATTAGTTCTTACCCTCTTTAGACCCCTTGTCCTGCAGACATTTTAAGTCATTTATGCTTTAATCAGTAAGCTGGTTTGCAAATGCAGACCGACTGTGCTTAAGGCAGAGGCATTGGGTCCTTGGTGGCCATTGCTGTTAGCCCAACACAGCCAGAATACTGAAACTGTATAATATCCTATAATAATGTAATTTGAACTTTGATGATTGTTGTAATACTACTTTGTTTTTACCTGTTCATGCACATACAGATATTCCTGCATGGTAATAACCTCAACAGTCTACATCAGCTAATACATCCTGAGATCCTACCTTCAGAGTTTGGAGGAATGTTGCCCCCCTATGACATGGGGACATGGGCAAGAACACTGCTAGACCATGAATATGATGATGACAGTGAATGCAATGTGGACTCCTTCAACGCTCCCACAAAAGATATAGAAAAGGATCTCTCTCCCAAGTCCATGAAAAGGTGGGTTAAAGGTACCACCATCTTCTAGTATTGCCATGAGGTTAACAACATTTGCCTTCCTCCTCTTTTATGAAGCTGTAGGCAGTTTCCTCAGCTTATTGTGCACAAGGATTTTTTTTTTTCCCTATGAAGATTGCTGTTGAGTATAGCCCATAATATTACGTATATGAGTTTTGAGCTTGGTAGAGTAAATTATCTCAGCAGTGCCGCATAGGTAGTGTATACAGTACTGTTTGGAATAAGCTGATATCCCACCCCAGCTTACAGCAATTATAAAAGAGCCAATGAGACTCAGTGCAGAGGATGAGATGGGACCAGTTGTCCAGCTGGATAGTGATGACGACTTCTGCCTTCCTCCATCTCATATTCCAGTGCCTGGTATCTGCCAGCCTGTAGGGGCCAGGACATTTTCACTGCTTGAACTGTCCATCACAGTGACTGCACACAACAGGAGAAAAAGTAATGAGGAGAATCAGGACAAAATCTGTGCCAATTGTACTCCGTTCTGGTGAACTTCTGGATTAAGATATTCTTCTCTTTGAGGAGATACAGTATAATTGCTAGCTGTATTTTACCATTTAAGAAAAAAATATGGAGAGAGGTTAGTTACATCTACTGTAGCTATGGAAGCAGAGAATTTATTCACTTGGGAGAGGTGAATCTGGTCCAGCCTTCTGGCCAGCAGAAGAGAAAGGCCAGTAGAAGAGAAAGGAAAAGGTTACAACAGGGTAGTAAAAAAGGTTGAGTAAGGCAGAAAAGTCAGAGTGCAGCTCATACTGGGTAAGCTTAGCAATGAATCAGAGAACATGCAAGGCAGAAAGCTATATATAGGTCTTTCAAAGTAAGTCAAAATATGCTAACTTGAGAATTCAGTTTAAGGAGAATGGTATTTGATGTAGAAAGGAGTGACTTGGAGAAAATCAAACAGGAGAAAATTTTGAGACTCATCAGCCAGGAAAATGATTTTGGCTAGTGAATATCTTATAGATTTGGAAGAATAGTGCAGTTTGAAGGAGAGAGATTTTTTTTAGGAAATAGAGAGAAGGCAACAAGATATTGCTGTAGAAATTATATAAATAAATAAATAAAAAACCCAAAACAGTGAAGTTTAAAGATTTTGTATCAAAATATCTGTAAAACCTTGAAAATGAGAAATAGAAAGACATTGGCTGGGAATGAGCTAGGAGAAGATGTTAAAGAAAATCCTACTAATACAAGTAATGGAGAAAAGGGGAAAGTGAAGAGCCTGGGGGGGGTGGGGGGGG
>NC_048895.1:64863746-64880318 GCF_011077185.1 Oxyura jamaicensis | reverse complement strand
GGGGGGGGGAGGATTTGAGGGGGAAGTGAGCAATACATTTATATATGATTTGCACAATATACAAGAATTATAAACAGTAGAGAAGCTACTGAAGAAAGAAAGAATGGAATGTAGGAGCTAAAATGCTAAAGCCTTATTGGTGCAAAAGGAATTAATGAGAGGAAATTGCCTCATCCAAGGATACAGCAAAGACCTAGACTATTCTGGAAAAGTGCATTAGAAAAGCAATGGATTGACAAATTCTTCATTCTTTCTTAAGAGGAGAAAGCATACTTATATTATTCCCATTTAACTTGTGCTTGAAAAGTCTTTCATGCTGAATTACACTTCAGTGTAAACTTCTAACCTGCAGTTTACTGCCAAATATTCTTTCAGTCTGGGTTAGCTGGCATAGTAGGAGGCATATTGCAGAAAATAAGCATGTTGAAAATTGTATCTACATTATATTCAGATGAAATTTTCTCACCTTCTTCATATTCATTTTCAGTTAGCATATCTGCAGTGCTTGCTGAAATCCTCTTTCCCAGTTGTTGGATATAAAAAATACCAAGCAGACTTACTGTGCTAGTACCAAGTAGAAGGGAGTGGCAGTAAGATTCTGAACAGAAAGTCCCAATACTTTGGTATAAGTGCACAGACTGTGATAAAGTAGAAATAGAAAAGTTAAGGTATAAATAGATAAATCAATTCCATTTAAATTTAACTTGAATTTGGGATCTGGAGGATTATGTTTCTCTTGGCTTAAAACCACACTAAATGTGATACATTACTGCAGAAGAACGACATCTAAAAACCATCAATTACATCAATGAAAGGTGCTTGACTTCACGGACCAAATTTCACAAGTGTGTAGGAAGTCTCCAACAATTATCTTAATTTGGCTTGGTATTTTAGAATTATAGTTTATTGCTCTGAAACAATATCCTTCTTAAACCCGGATCCTGCTAAGAGTTCATTTCTTTGTTACTCATTCCTGCCCCCACGTGAACCACTGAAGTTCTTTCAGGTCTCCCTGACCTTTGAGTGAATTGGATGACCTCTGCTTGAAGGAAAGGCTGAGCATGGGGAAGGGGGTGGAGATAAGAAAGAATTAATCCCACCAGAAACACAGACATCCTAGGAGAACACATGCATGTTGTGGCACTATTGCAGCTGTCTCAGCAATCATGTTTAGTCTGTGGCTTTGTCCACACATGGCTCTCACAGCTGAGGCACCAGCTGGAGCTGCAGGGATATACATCCTACTCTCAGCTAACCAGACATCTAACAGGGTCGTTGTCTGTATTGACCAACTTTGCAATGTATCTGTGTGTGGCTTGTGTTCCTCACCTTTGCAATGGGACTTTGCATTACAGCTCTGTCCTACTATGATTTGTGAGAATTTATTCAGCAATGTTTTAAAGTTATTTGGGAGATGTAAATAGAAGGTACAAATATTTTGTGTGCCTTCACACATAAATTGCTGCTGAATAGAATGACTGTAAATGTTGATTTAAAATGAATGAAAGCTATTTCTTCTTCTACAAAGTATTTGAGCTCCTGAGCTTGTAAGCTGTATATCAGGCTTTGTGCAGTTTCTTTTTCACATCTGTCTTGGAACTGGGAAGCTTGGATACCCAGGGAATTTATGGTCAAAATTCCCTCCCTGAAAATCTGAGGCCAGGTTTATGCTTTTTGTCTCCTCTTCAGTTACCCAGATGAGAACTGGAAACAGTGGTTGCTCAGACATTGGCAGGCTAGGAGAAAGCTCTGTCTCCTATTAGTACTTACATAAAAATAGGAATTCTTTGAAATTAGTATGCTCCACAGTATTACTTATTTTGAACTGGATTTTCCAGGAGTACAGCTTCCTACCAGCAACATGTCAATCAGCTTTGCACAGTGCCTTGTGGAGACTTAAAATAAATAAATAAATAAATAATGTTCTTAATTTAGTGGTTTAGCTTTCAGCCTGATGAACTAACATTCTAGATGGGCATTCTTGTACAGTGCTAAAAATAAATAAATAATTATGTTTATCACAAGAAAGACCGCAAGATATTTAAAGCTAATTTTCTTGACTTTAGCACCAGGAAGAGAATGTGATAATTGTTATTTGAAATTAACAATTGTATTGTTATTATATTTAAAGTTTTGATGTAAGGTTTGATTCAGATGTTTTTTTCTTGTTTGTGTTTTAAAGATTTTCTTTATAGTTTTTGAGAAAAAGACAAAATCTCCTGTTATCGGCCTCATTCATTGGATTCAGTGGATGGTGACAGTTTATGAGAATGGGAGACTGACTGCATTTATTCGTGTTAGGAGAGATCAGAATTTGTAAAGCTTTTTCTCTGTGCAGTAGCCCTGCAAATGGGCAAATCTGTAGTAGTGTTGCAGTCACGGTGTTCTTCTGATCAAAAATTCATGCCTGCATTGTAGGCATTGTACACATACTCTAGCCATGTCAAGTCCTTTTTACAGAAGAGAAATACACATTTGTAGTGTGAGGCTCATCTCACTTTAAAAGAAACATCTAACAAAGGCCTCTTTTACTGTATCCTAGAAGTGTCTGTTTTTTGACAAACTGTGACATGTGATGTGAAACCCATTCTTACCACTTCAGACTTTGTTTCTAATGGAGCATTTTCATTTTGCTGGAGGCTGAGATTTCCTCTTTCTCCCTCACACATGGCTGTTGCAGAGTATCAGTACCAGTGTTATGCTTCTGTGCTGAATCAGAGAATTTGGAGAAAGTTTACAATCATCATTGAACTATCCCTTTTGCCATCCTTCTCTGCTGTGTTTAGCTGAGCTGACAAGTGAATTTGACAGATGTGTCCACTGCTCCAGAAATCCTGCTGGCCATGACAGGGTTCCCCAGGGTTGTCTTAGGAGCACACAGTGTTGCATTTAAGTGCTTTTTGGAAAAGGACCAAATGTGCTTCCAGCTAATTAATTCCATACCACTAATTGCAGCATACCATTATCCATCTGGGTGGCTGAATTACACCTTCTTTACCAGTCCACTGCCATATAGCCTTCTGGTAGAGAGGGTCAGTGCTTACATCAGTACAAAAGACTGCTTAGTTTGCCCTCTATTGTGTGCTAACAACACACTCTTCACTGCTTCACTGGAGAAAAGAGGATATGTTTTTTCTACCTTTTACCCCTATTTCCACAGAACAGCACAGAGCCCTTTAAAGTCATGTGATCACTTCTTGAATGTATTTTCTGGTCATTTGTGATGATCAGATGCCCAGGTTATCTGTATCATTATTTTTAAGCCCTGGCAGAAATGAAGATAAACAAAGGAGAGCTGAGATTTACCCTCATTTGTCTTCGTCTAGAAATGTCAAGTAAGCATGTTACCCTTCTACAGGTCTCAATCGGTGGTGGATCCTGGGGTGCTAAAACGCATGGATAAGAATGAGGAAGAAAACATGCAGCCTTTGCTTTCCCTTGACTAACAGTTCCTGAGCATCGGGCATGAACTGAGGTGGAAGGCATTGCCTCTCAGGAACAAGCAAACCATCAGGAAGGAGTGTACAAGCTGGAATCCTATTTACTCACATTAATGTAGCATAATGGAAACAGGCAGAAGGTTTTACTGTTCTGCCTGAATTCTAGATGCCATGGGGTGAAAAAGAAGAGGAGAAAGAAGGAAAATAAAATAAAACAAAATGAAATAAAATAAAAAAAAATCAATAATTTATTCTGTAAGTGCCAACTTGTTTGTAAATACAATATAATCCTCCACTTTGACTTTGTAAGTTATGGTAAGCAAACGCTATGGAAATAAATGACTATTAATTATATAATTGAAGTGCACCATACAAAAGAGAAGAAAATGTGTGCACACACGTGCGTACACACATAGAGAAACACATACTGGACAAGGAAAAATATCAAAGCCAATTAAATGTTGTCCTTCTTGTAGGAAGCCATACTGCAGCTAACATACTGACTGCTGTTTTTTTCTCTCTGCAGTGCTCATGTAGTGTGCAAAGATAAAGAGGGAATATAAGAACTTGGAGATGCTGTAACCAGTCGAGTATTTCCTCAGTGTAGGAATTTATTTCCAACTAACATTGTGGTTTAGGATTGTGATTTAACATAAACCATGCAGCATTGTGAAAAAGATAACAGATGAGCTGGAACCAACTCTTTGACAGCTTTGTTGTTTGGCTATACAAGTCTGTGAGTTTTTTTTCCTTAACTATTTTGTTTACAGTTTGCGAGTAACTTAGCTTGTTACCCTAATCTGGGTGTTGTAATATGGGCCATAATGGAGTTACTTCTCTTGCATTTTGGATGCATGTCAAGAATTTTTCCAGAACTCTTTTCTCCCTTGGAATGAGAAAGTACAGTGTAAGAACCAGTATCTGAAAGTAAAGCTTGACAACACAGTTTAAATTTAATCACTGAATCCTGTGCACTTGGAGACTTGGATACATATATATATATATATATATATTCACCAATCTCTGACAAACTTGTAAGTTTACATTGTTAGACAAGTATATTTCACTGGAGGTTTATACAGGAAATCATACCTATTCAATGTACTTATATTATAGATTGTATATTGAAATGATGTCTTGAATAATATAATACCACTTTCCATAGAGATGGAAATGACATTCCACTCCAAACAATATGAATAAGTTTTAGTCAAACATCTCAGCCTATGTTTCTGGGGCACTTTTGGTTTGGGTATAGTGTAAATGTATATATAGAACATGTGCCATAGTGGAAAAATACATTTTACCTCAAAAAGGCAACAGGTTTTGCTAGGAATTAAATCAGCTGAAATGCAGGGGCTGTGTCATCTTTTTTGTGTGTGCAGATGTGCATGCAATCTATTGTATACTGAGACAAGAATACATCCATTAAAATAGCCATGCATTTCTTATTAGGAATTAGCTTTGCAATCAGAATGGGAAGGCACAGGATACTCACCAAAACATCTGAATAATTAGAGATATTGCAACAGCATAATCTGGACAATGCAGGGACTAGTTGAGAATATGCTCAACAGCTGACCACAATGGAGGAAATAGCTCATAGCTACCCTGCCTCTGAAACTCTGTGATTTAAACAATTTCTTCCATTACTTCAGTGATCATTGAAGTTTCAAATTTGCTGGTTGTAGGTCACCTTTTCCTTCCCAGGGTGATTCCAGATATAAGAATAAGTAGGCTGTAAAGAGTTACGAGAGTGCAGAGAGTGAAATCTTGGAAATGTGTCATCCCAGAATTTAGCTGTAACTACTGTGGTGGACACTTTGGTGTTCCTCAGTGCTGAGACAAGCCAGTCTCTTTCAGCATTAACCTTGATTAGCTCAGGCAGCATGCAGATAAAGCTCTTGTCCTTGAAACATTGCTAAGTAGAGTATGCCCCAACATGCAATCATATTACAGAATCTTGTCTAACAAGTCATCACCTTCCCACTCTCTTATTTATGTTTTCAGGATACATGTTATGAAATGCAAAGGGAAAAGAGATGTAGCCTGAATTTGAGAAGTGTTTGTCAGAGGTAATTACAGAAAGTGTACACGGGAACTGTAGGTGCCTATATCTTTGCAGTTCATCCAACAAGTTTTCAGTAGTAAAAACTTTTGTATTAGTACTTCTGTGCTTTGTGGGGCTTGAAAGACCAATGATTTGTTATCAGCAATTTTATTAATTTGTTTGTCATGAATCTTGTAACATCACGCTGTATAGGTAAGCTATATCTCTAGGGTTTATGTAAGTGCCATAGTTGGAAGTATGTTATACATACACATGTTTATGGCTAGTTGAATTGATTATTGCCATAGATCTGGTTGTTAAATCCTTGTCAGATAAAACTGTAACATCAATAGATTTTTTCTCCTTTAAGGGCTTCAGGATGTAGTGTTCCACATTTATGCAAACTGTGCCAGTGGTGATCAAAATCTTCATGGATGCTTTTGTATACATGAGCCAAAACTTGGTGTAAGCCAGCACAATGCTGATTGCAGAGTAAACCAGCTGTCTGGTCAGAAAATGCAAATGCCTCTTAAATCCTGACAGAGTATCTTTGTAGGAAAATATATCTGCTCAATTGTATGAAGCTTCTGCACACCAACTGATAAATTTGTTTTGTTTGTGAATCCTTTACTTATGCACTTAGCTGTAATTTATGTAATGTTTTCTGGTACCTGAGTTCAGCTTGCAGTTAATGAGTATTAATATATTATTTTCAGATAGTGAAGGTAGGATATACTAGAAATTTGCTTAACTGGGTCCTCATCTTTCACCAAGAACAAAAGTACTTTTTCAGTAAGATCCTCACTGTTAAAGAGTTGGGATACAGGTCTTCTTGGCTGCAGTTTTCATTTCACTGAAAAAAATTCTTGCAGTGGCAACTGCAGTTGTGATATTTGATAAGAATCTGAAAATAGGTAAGAAAAATAATTATCCTTCACATGCTCTCAGTATTCTTTGAAGGCATTTCTCTTTTACTCATTAGAGTACATATAGAGTTTCCTCCTTTCCCTTGCTTCTTGTAGAAAATCATTATAGGTAAGTCAATTTTTAATAGCTGGAATTTGGACTGAAAACTTTTTCCAATCTTTATTATCACAGGAGTTGATGTTGAATTTTATAGCAGAATTGAAGTGCTAAAAACAGAATTCAAATGCTTGGGAGGGTCATTTTTATTTCTTACCTTCAATGTATATTGAGTAGAATAAATCTTGTTGTGCTTATGCATGCTGATATGCATATTAAAAAAAAAATAACACTGCAATATGAGGAACTTAGTGGAAAGACTTGATACACCTGTCCAAGCAGCTAAGTAAAAAAAATAAATAATCAAACAAATAAATAAAGGAGAATAAAAGTGTAAAATAATTTTATGCCTTTGGCAAGATCCCAAAACGTTCCCCTAAACAGTATCTCTTCCATGAAAGACTTGGATGGAAATTTATGGAGAAGTTATGGAAACTTTCATGCTCAAAGACTTGATCCTGTAATTGCAGATGTACAAGTCTATTGGCTTTATAAAGACAGGTAATCAGTCCCCCTAAGCTCCAATAAACATGCAGGCTCCCAATAGTTATTAAATGTAAAATAGCTTTAAGATGTCTTTACAGAAATGTAAATTTATTGTATAGCATATTTAAAAAGATGTTTTGCACTTTGCAAACATACTATGCTTAAACACAAAGGATATTTACAGAAGTGTACATAAGCAAAACACAGAATTAAAGAAAATAGAAGGGACCTCAAGGAGTCAGCTGCATTGATGTATGGAAGAGCAGTTTAGCTTCAGTTGTGTCTCTCTTAAGGAATTGTTTTTACTCGGTACATTGCATAGGATGTTCTTTGTATCATTTAAACAAATTACAGCAAAGCCTAAGCACAATACCTGATAAATTTTTAAATTGACAGTATTTTGTTAATGTCTTTTATGATTTACCTTCTCTCTTTGGGAAATGAAAAAGTTTGCCAAATGTAATAATTCTACCATTTAGAATTATCTGGGAAACATTTTGCAATAAGCTCTGGTCATGTCCCGTTATTATACTTTTTCTGTTATTATCAATGTAAGCAATTGTCCAGATTTTTGAAACAGTCATGTTTGGAAGAGCATGCAAAAGAGAAAGTTCAAAATAAGGCTTCAGAATTTTGTTTAGAATATTAAAATATTCTTTGAGGCTCTAGGAGCTGAGTTTGTTTTTGATAACCTTTATTTGCCTCTGGGGAAAGTACTTTTGAATTATCAACATTGGGTACTGGGAGAAATATGTCAGATGAATATCAGTGAAACAAACAAACAAACAAACAAAACAAAACAAAACAACAAAAAAGGGAAAAGGTCTCAAAGGATTGTACCAAAAAATCACACGGCTAGCTGTGTAATGTCATTTTAATGAAAGGCATTTTGTGAGTAGCTTTAGAGCACGGACTTGTCGTGCTGAGAATAGTACTTTCATCCACAAAGTTCAAAGCACACTATGAAATCAATTGATATGAAATCAATATGAAATCAAATATGAAATCAATATTTATCCCATTATCAGTTCTCAGGTGGTAAAATAGAAACACAGCCACTTAGATATATTCAAATCTCAATAGAATACATTTTTGTTAAGTTTATGTATTGCAAAAGTGACACTTTGATCACTCAGACTAGTTTGAACTGAAAGAGAGAAAATATTTTGTATGAAAACGTCTGGCTGTTGATTCAGTCACGACTAGTTTCCTTAGAAAAGCCCTAAATATTTTAGCTTGCGCCCTTTACAAAATAGAGATGGTCTGCTTGAGCTATATCTGAATGTACGTGCCTTTTGCTGAGGAATTGGTAAAAAGGGTATGTCCCCAACATGCAATGCCTTTGTTCTCCATGTAAATGATGGACAAAAAATAATAATAATTCTGAAGACCTGATCCTGAAGACTTCACATCCTGGCTGCCTGACAGATAACTCTGAATTTGGCAAGGGATGATCTCTTCTTAAGGGCCTTGAACAATACTTATGTCCTATTAATTATACAGGGAACATTGGCATTTAATTTAAAGGCATCCTGAAGTGACCTCAAATGAAAGCGCAGGCTAGGTAGGTAGGACCCCACCTCCTGTATTGCCTTGTAACCTTCAATAATGTTGTGTCAAGGCTCAGTATTTAGCATATTAACCTGGACATATCCTTTAGTCTGTATTTCAACTTTCAGTTGTGTGGGAAAATTTTCATATCAGATTTTGAGATCTTGGTTTGTTTCCTTCATATGGGTCTGTATCTGAAAAAAAAAAAAAAAAAAAAAAAAAAAAGGCATTGCCCCCTGTTGGAATGCACAACTTGCAATATGATTTTGCTGTTAAAAAATAACAACTTGTGATATGCTGGGCATTGGTGCAGTTGAGACATAAGTCACAAGCTCCCACTACTTTGTCATTCATTCTCCAGTGTTTTGTGTGTATATACCATTTTGATTGATAGCAGATATATCAAACTCATATGATATGAGTTAAAAAAAATAATAAAAAAAACTTTCTGCAGTTCAAACTCTGAGTTGGTGGTATTGCTGTGGAATTCAACTGGAAAGGAAACACTGTGTATAAGCAAAACAGAGACTGGTACAAGGGAAGATGTTGATGCTTCCTTATGGCACACTGTTTATGTTAAAACATGGCCAAAGTATTTGTCTATCAAACTCTGGTCAGTCAGCTCTTTTGTTTCAGAATCAGTCACACACAACAAATCCTCTCTAATAAAGGTATTACAAAGCTTCTATTTGCTGTTAGCAGAGAGTTCACCACCACAATATTGACATATCTGAACAGCAGACAAATGGTGGGGGTTAATTAGGATTTGTATTTGATATGGAAATGCTGCTCTGATTCCTTAAGAGGCTGCTGTGTCATCAGTAATGCACAGCAATGTCTGAAGGAAAGCATCTCAAGTTGGGTCCTTTGGTTAATAAAAATTTAAGGGGAGAAAAAAGCAAGGGGAGAAATAATAGAAAAAAGGTAAAACATCAATTAAAAACAGAAGCTTGCCTGCACTGGAAAGGCAGATGAATGGCAAAAATGATGCAAGAGAATTTGTATGAACACAGAAGAGAATCTGTGGTCATCTTGTGTCCTCCATCTACATATGAGCAATGTTCCCATTTTTCACACCGTTTCACTTGTATGGTCACGATGCAGTTTTCTGAATCTTTAGAAGATGTTTTGAGTTACTATATGAAATCACAGACAGAGTGGCTGAGCTTGTGAACATGGCTTAATGGATCAGTGCATGGCACCATATCCTCACCTAGAGATGGGCCCTAGGCTGATTCAGACTTGGAGACCTGGAGAAATATATGAACTGAAGTGTCCAGCCTGGCTGTAGAAGCCATGCAGGGAGAGAAGGAAAGGAGACACATGCCTGTGAGGAAAGGTGGGAGGCCTGTGGAAGAAAGGACAATGGGTAGACGGAGTGAACAGATCAGTCATTAGAACGTAATGGGGAAGGGGTCTTTCACTTTCTCTGCAATTTTAAAAAGGCCTTACAAAGCCCAACAGCACATCTGTCAGAAGAGAGAGAGCTTCTTTCTTTCTTTCCAACACAAACTTGGTTTTGATTCATTTAAACCAGATGTATATGCCAGGACTGAATTGTCCCTGCTGCTGTTATTTCCATGAGGGATGTTGGGATGTGAGTATCACATAGCACACAGGAAATGTAAAGTTCATATTCACGAACCTGTCCAGAGGAAGAGAAGGAAGAGATGTACTCCACAAGTTCCTGCTATGGAGGTAATTTCATTGGAGAATTCAGCACTTGTTTGGATTAAAGTCTGTCTTGCCCTGACATCCGTATCTCTACCTCCTCTGTGCAGAAAGCTGTGAGTGTTTTAAGTGGTGTGGGGACCCCCCAGATGCACCTTGGTGTCTTGTGCTCATTACGCAGCCTTCAGGCTGTGGCTGGTGATGTGTTCTGTGTCTTTAAACATGTTTGCTGGTGATGTTAATAGTAGCCATTAGTCACCAAGAGTGGAGATGATTTAAAGAAAGCTGACAATTTTAAGCGTTCCACTTACATCTAATACTAAATTGGTGATTATTACAAGTAATGCCTAAGATTATAATAACATAAAAGGGTTTCAGGGTTTGGTTGCACTGTTGCATTGACAGGACATATTGCACAATCACTTTCCCTTAAATATGCTTTTTCCTGAGGTTCATATGCATCTTTCATGCATCAGTGACCGAAGAAACTAAATAATAGAAATTGTGATTCTAAAATTATGAATATATTCAGAGGGGCATATGCAGAACACCTGACAGTTTTTAAAAAAATGTTTTGCAGTTAACTATCTTTCAACTTGACAATAATGTCACTTTAAAATCAGTTGGCTCTAGCTTTTTCATCCTGTGGACTCTTGTGTGAAATGCATCCTGCAAACCTTTCCCAGATTTGCATCCATTCTTCTCTTACCCCCTTGCATTGCAAAACAATCTGTTTTCTGTACATATTTTATTCTGTGAATAACTGGAGAAAACTATAAAAGACAAACAAACAAACAAACAAATACAACAAACAAAACACTAATGATCTGCAGACTGGTGTTTGAGAATTGCTGTTTAAAGTATTTCCCTTACAGAAATCTCTGGTAATGGAGTGAAATGGGAAAGGAGAGCAGTGGCTGACCTCCCCATAGAGGAATACAAGAAAGATTCTGGCCAGAAGTCCACAAAGGTCTAGATAGACAATCACCTGAGACAGCTCTTGAGATTTAAGATATTGCCTTTCTGTGACTGTTAATTATCACTCTTCAGCTGGGGATCACTGCCGCAACATGCTAGCAGCAGCAGATTATGGAAGTACTCCTGTTCCAATGAATGCTGTGCACAGTTTACGCTGACTGTTGGTTCTCCTCTCATGCACATATAAAATATTCATATAATCTATTAAAACAACTCTGTTATGAGAATGGTGATTAACAGCTAGTCATGGCAACATCTGAAACTGCAGTAGCTAGATTGCCTATCTGTGCCTTAAGGCTCTCATGATCTGTAGTACTTGTGTAGCAGCAACCACTGAATTTTTTTTTTTTTTTTTTGCATGCAACAATATACTTTGAAGTCTTACAGAAAACCCTACAGCACTGTATCAAGAATTGAAAAATTACAGAAGTAATTTTGAAACACCTCTTGTATCCTCAGGATTAGTTTTGTTTGTTCATTTCTAATTCAGTATTATTAGGACTCAGGGGGTCTGAGATCTGTAAAGCCAGGAAGAGTCTATCAATCATGTTCTCTCTATGTATATTTTCAAAAAGTATTCTCTTTTCAAAACTTATTGTCAGTTTGAATTTCATTATTGGACCTAGTAAGATTGTTAATTTTGGTCTGTTGTGTTCCAACATGAAATCAGAAGATTAAGCAACTTTGTGAAATATGTCACTCTTATATTGTATATTTAAATATCATCACTTCTCTGTGATCAATGGGCTGTTTTGGAGAGTACTACTACTTTTAATCATTGTTGGATGCTGAGGATGAATGACATTCTGTTAAATAAAATACGACCAAATGAAAATTAAAATACATATATATTTTTGTGTTTGTACATGGGAGTGTTTGTCTAGCTTGCTAGTACTAAACTAAGTATGGAGGACATATGTTAACAGAATGAACTGAATTTGATTTTTAAGAAGGGTTTGAAAGAAAAATGAGAAATTGAACTGACTGGTAAATCAGCATGTACATTTTTTCTCCTTATTTTATTTTATTTTTATTTATTTATTTATTTATTTATGGTAACTATCTCTTTCTAGCCTACTGTCTCTTTTTGCCCTATAGTAAATTTTAGAGAGCTAACATATTCCACCTTTACAATGATATTGTGGATTGTACCTTTTGGAAGTCTGCAGGTCATGAATGTCCTCTCAGATGAAGCTCATGAAGAGGTACAGTAAAATAAAAGCTTATTTTTTCCTCAAAGATTCTTCCGTCTCTTCTAACTTCTGTGCTGTATAACCTAGCATGGTTTTCATGATCATTGACTTTTCTTGGATGTTGCACCAGGAAGAATTAGTATTAGATGTGCTCTCCACATAGAGATGCCCATTTTTTCAGGGCAGTGTTCTCAAGAAACAGTAACCAGAGCAGGACAGCACAGACTGTGAATTTGAAGCAATGCTAGTGGAGCAGCCATATTTCATTCTAGATTTTATATTTCTTAGGAGTGGGAAGGACCGTAAATAATATTTTTGTGTCTATATGCTTCTGCACTGTTCTTTCTGTGCCATTCCTCACTTCAGGCATAAAGACACATTTTCTGTACATTTTCCATACCTTAACTTTAGTGTAGAAATATTTTTATAAAAAATATGCCGCAGTAATTTTCTATTTCATACACAATCTCAGCTGTATACTCAGAAACATCCCTTATACAAATTCTACAAGGTATAACTTCCCAAGAAGTACAGATTTCCTGATTACTTTGCTGAAAAAAATATCCTCAGTTTCTTATCTACATGGGAATGTAATCCTTCAGTTCCTGGGCAACGTGAAGTACACAGTATAGAAGCCATTGCTGCACAAGGGTTCATTTCATCATTACAACTGTAACAAGACAGACCTCAACACAGCTCTTTGCTCCTTTTGAAATCACTTGCTCGCTATCTCACTTGCTCACTCACATCCCTCATACTGAGCAAAATTACAGCTCCTGTAAGCTGGTGTGGCTTTATGCAATACCTCCCTCACAACAGCACTTTGAGTTACAACCATGTTTCTAGGCTGTTTTGCTCTGGAAACAAGTGACTCCACAGTGTGTATGCAAGTATGTGTGCATGTATATGTCTGCTTGTCTACCTCCCATTTTGGAGCCTGTCTGCTCGTCTACCTCCCATTTTGGAGCCGTATTACCAGTTTCAGTTATTTTTGGGAAAAAGACAGAGGCATGTGACAGCACATGCCTCTTTTTTTGAGGGGGTGGAAAGACAAAGCTGGCATGTGACAGCACAGAGTTACATGCCCAAGTAGCCCAGCCCTGCTGTGGGAGCTGCCTGGAGCATCCTGCAGCTTGTGTACAACTGTGGCACCTTTGTTTCTTACCAGAGGTGGTCAGGCTGTGGGCTGGAGGATAGGGGAAGCCTTGCATTTGGCCTGAGGGAACTGGTTTGCAATGGGCACCCACACTAGGGCAACAGGGATAGTTTAGATGTGTGGTACCATCAAAACAGGTAGGCGGGCAGAGGACAGTGTTGCTATTAGCTCCTCTAATGGCAAGCATAGCAAGTTCTTGCTGTCAGACACCAGTGTTTCTATATGGGCAGGAGGTTGTACAAATCTTTGAGCCACAGACAGAGTGTCAGTGTTGCTCCCACCTCCATGGAAGCATGGTGTTTCAGAGACTCATCTGGAGAATTAATTACTGATCGCACGATCTCAGCTTTGGTGTGGGCTACAATATCACTGTAACTGTGTAGGATTCAGGAATGGCTAGTAAAACCAGGGGCAGTGCTATTGATTTCAATAGCACGGGTGGTGCTTAAACAACCCTGCATGTGTCTATTGAGCATAATATGAACAAGTAAATGTTCACAATGCTGAAGGTTCTTTATGCCAGTAGAAAATAAAGTATTTTGCCTCATTGTCTGCATGTGTCTTGACAGGGCTGGTTTCATTCTCACAAGCTGAGTAGCGGGGAAAAAAAGCACTTGGCCTTCTCGACATGTACAGATGGTTGGCTGGTCAAAAGCACTTCCAGCACCTGAACCCTGACTGACAGAGTGTTCCTTCCCCTCTGGATAGATTACCAGGCTGTCAAGAAATCGTTCTGCCCTTCATCCATCAACTTAACTGTTGAAGACTCTGGAGATTAACAGCTGAGAATGTGTATATGCATCAAAAATATGTCATGAAATTGAGATAATATTTTAAAAACTACCATTCTCTTCTATTCACATCTGCAACTTTTTTGCTTTTTTTTTTTCTTTTAGTGAAAAATTTAACACCTTGTCTCCTACCAAGTTAAAAAAAAAAAAAAAGTAATGAATTATATTTATTAAAATTTAATTTCCAGAAGTAATAATGCTAGAGGATACAATTAATCATGTGATTTGATAGCAATATTTTTTCATTTCAATCTCTTAAAACAAATATATTTTGTTAGCAGATGTCATTTCTTCTTCATGAAGCAACAAAATAGGAGTCAGACTGATAGTACCGTATTCAGTCCTCAGAATCACTGCATAAAGCCTCACCCTGATGAAGAATCTGGGGTTTAAATGCTGATATTAATAAGAAAAAATATATCAAATTTTGATTTTATTTTGATGTATAAACCAAAATATTGTAAATTTTGAATATGAAATATGAAGCTTTTTGTTAATTTTCTAAATAGACACTGCTGGAAAATGACAATAAGTTCAAAAACTTAACAGTTTTTTTTTTTTTTTTTTTTTTTAATGCATATCAACTTTTACAGTTCAACACAACTTATGAACATATGAGAAAATAACCTGAAATATTAAAGTGATCAGCATAAAATATAAAGCACAGCTGTGCATCAGACTATCAAATGTAGCAAACTAAAATTTTCTGTCTATTAAAGCTTTATATTATTATTAGAACCTATTAATGCTTATATAGTAAAGACCTCAGGGAGAAATAAATCATCTTGTTTGTGGAAAACAAAAACGGAAAAAGAACAAGGGCAGGCATATCACATTCTGTGCTGATCTCTTGCCGATTTTTGATTTATTCCTCATACATATGACTTTATTTTCTTCTTTGAAATTTTGAATATTAGCCCATGCAGTGTATCAGGGTGATCTCATTTGGAACTTGCATATTCCTCCATGCACAAGCATGCTAAACCGTAATAGTGTCTTACAGTATTATAGAGTCATTACCCCCAAACTATTTCAAAGTACTTATGGACTAAACCTGATCATGAAATAAAGCTGCAGCACAGAAGGGAGGGTTTGGGAAAAAAAAAAAAAAAAAAAAAAAAAAAAAAAAAAAAAAAAACATTGCAAAGAGCCCTGTCTGGTACATAGTTTCTCCAAGATGTATGGTCTGCAGTTACTTTAGAGCATGATGGTCTTCAAATCTCAAGTGAAGAAAGCAGAAAATAGAAATATATGTAAATCTGATAACTTAATAAGCAAACTTGTTATGAAAAAGTGGCTTTAGCCTACTGTTAAGTTCTCACTATGAGAAAGCGGTCACAATGTAAGGCTTTGGTAAAATCCAGAGGCAACTGCAGCACAATGTAGATTGATTAAAATTCAGGCACTAACTGAGACTGGCCTCGTTAGGATTCCTGTGAATAACCATTGTGCTTTAACCTCAGCAGGTAGCTCAGCCCCACGCTCACTCTCCCAGGTGAGATGGGGGAGAGAATCAGAAATGTAAAAATGCAAGAACTCATGGGGAGATAAAGACAATTTTAAAGATAAAGACAAGACAAGCAAGCACAGCAAAGCAAATAATCCATTCTCTGCTTCCCATCAGCAGACAAGTGTTCAGCCACTGCCAGAAAAGCAAGGCTTGTCATGTGTAATGGTTTAATGGGAAGAAAAATGCCATCATTGTGAGTGTTCCCCCCCCAAAACACACCTCCTTTCATCCTGGCCATGTCCCCTCCCAGCTCCTGGGGTACCGCCAGCCTCCTCACTGGTATGGCAGCTCCAGGAACAGGAAAGGCCTTGGCTCTGTGTAAGCACTGCTCTGCAGCAACTGAAACATCCCTCTGTTATCACCCCTATTTTCATTACAAATACAAAAAAAAAAAAAAAAAAAAAAAAAAAAAAAAAAATCTACGAAGAAAATTAACCCTGTCTCAGCCAAAATCAGGACAATGACATCCTTAGACGCTTGTTTTTGGAGAGGGTCTTATGGACGTTTTCAAGGAAAGTGGGAATGTTAGTTATTACTACTGCTTTTTCCCTTCTTTATGTTCTCTAAGGCTCATTGCCTTTAATTTTTCTCTACTAATGTCTTGACATTATGAAAGAAAGCAGATGTATCTCATATATAGAAATGTCTTAATTCAACCATTATTGCCGGTTCCTTGTCTTCCTTGTCTTCTAATTCTACCAGTGCTGAGGTTATTATTATTAT